>NC_056756.1:32773979-33073979 GCF_018687715.1 Carya illinoinensis
TCCCTGATGAGCAGTTGTTTGCATGTGAGATCAAGCTTCCGTGGTATGCTGATATTGTTAATTATCTAGCTTGTAAGGTTTTACCACCTGATCTTACTTACCATCAACGTAAGAAATTTTTGCATGATGTGAATCACTATATTTGGGATGAGCCTTTGTTGTTCAAAAGATGCCCCGATCAAATCATGAGAAGATGTGTGCCGGAAGAAGAGATGCAAGACATCCTCCATCATTGTCATTCCTCATCATATGGAGGACACTTTGGAGCCACCCGTACAGCAGCTAAAGTACTTCAAAGTGGGTTCTTTTGGCCTTCCATTTTTCGTGATAGTTACACTTTGGTGAAAACTTGTGACCGGTGCCAACGTATGAGAAATATTTCAAGGCGTCATGAGTTACCATTGAAAGGTATCTTAGAAGTTGAGTTGTTTGATGTTTGGGGAATAGATTTTATGGGGCCCTTTCCTCCTTCTTTTGGTTTTGCATATATCTTGCTAGCAGTTGACTATGTGTCAAAATGGGTGGAAGCAATTGCTACAACAACAAATGATGCAAAGGTAGTGCTCAAATTTCTGCACAAGAACATATTCACAAGATTTGGCACTCCACGAGCTATTATTAGTGATGAAGGGACTCACTTTTGCAACAAGTTATTTGAGAATCTTCTGTCTAAATATGGTGTGAAGCACAAGATAGCACTTGCTTACCATCCTCAAACTAATGGTCAAGCTGAAATTTCAAATAGAGAGATCAAGAACATCCTTGAGAAGACGGTCAAAATCAATAGAAAGGATTGGGCGAAGAAGCTTGATGATGCTTTGTGGGCATACCGTACAGCTTTTAAAACACCTATCGGGATGTCTCCATACCGATTAGTGTTTGGAAAGGCATGTCATCTTCCTGTAGAGTTGGAGCATAGAGCTTATTGGGCTGTGAAAAAGTTTAACTTTGATTTGAAGGCAGCAGGTGAAAAGCGACTTCTTCAATTGAATGAGATGGAAGAGTTTCGGAATGATGCATATGAAAATGCCAAGATCTATAAAGAAAGGACGAAGAAGTGGCATGATAAACAGATTCTTAGGCGAGAGTTTGCTCCAGGACAACAAGTTTTACTCTTCAATTCACGACTCAAACTCTTTCCGGGAAAGTTGAAATCAAGATGGACGGGACCTTATACAATTCATGAAGTTTCCTCTTTTGGAGCAGTAGATTTGAAGGACAAGACTGAGAACATTTTCAGAGTTAATGGTCAGAGATTGAAGCACTACTATGGAGAGCAAATGGAGAGGAACTATGCATTTATTCCTCTTGGAGATCCTAATTGATGATCATTGAAAAGTCTGGCTGTAGACTTTAAAACAAGCGCTTATGGGAGGCAACCCATATATCTATCTATCTTTCTTTCATTTATTTTATTATCTTTATTTATTTAAGTTTTAATAAATTAATTTTTGATGCAGGTATTTAGCAAGAATAAAGAGCTGAAAAATTTTTAAACCTCGGAAGGTTCACCATGAAACCAGGGAAGTTCCTTTATTTCTTCAATCCTTTTTACTTTTGCATCACAATGAGGACATTGTTTAGTTTAAGTTTGGGGGTGTAAACTCCTATAATTATTTGATCCTCTTGTTTTCTAAGTTTTGGGTTGTTGATGGGTTGTTTGATTCTTTTACCAAGCATGCATTGGAGTAAGATTGAATTCTCTATGACTCTGAAATTTGTGATTGAAGATGGTTTTGAGAAAAATTTTCAAAAATTTCTTTTATGTCAAGTGAAGTTTTGTGGGTACTTTCGTTTAAATCTTTGACCTTGAACACAATTGAGCACATAGTCGTTTTTCTCTTATTCCATTTTGCTTATGAAGAGAAGAAGTTGAATTAATTGAAAGAGGGAGGTTCGATTTTGCTTTGCTCTAGAATCCGTTGATGGGTCCTTGAGGCGAAATCCTAGTTGAGACCAAATATTAGAGAAATGATCTAGGCATTTCTTTGGCATAACCAAAAAGCTTTCCCAGCCGTCCTAAATGTCATGCCATCATTACATGGTGTGTTTCCATAGTCAACCCCCTTGAGCCTTCATGAGCCTTTATTGATTCTTTAAACTACATAAACCATGCCCGCTCTAAGCCTGAAAAACAATGAATCTACCGTTGATAGTTTGAGAAAATACTTTGGTGGAGAGTTACATTTAAAAGAGAAAATTGGTTTCATGATGAAACGTATTATGTTTGCTCTATTCGATCGAAGAAGAAGAAGAAGAAGAAAGGAAGTGATATATAAAAAAAAAAAAAATAAATAAAAAAAAAAAAAAAAGAAGAAAAGAAAAGAAAAGAAAAAGAAGTCGCCAAGCGGAAAGTGAATTACCTCAAATTTTGTTAAGGGAAGTGTTGGTATTACATCAGTGATTACAGCAATAATAATGCCACAAGTATGAGCATATTGCCAAGAAAGAGCTATGATTTGAATCATGTGAGTTTCTCTTTTAATGTTCTTTTCACTAAGTATTTTTCCAGTTTGATTTAATTTCCCATATCCAGTTCTTTCTTAACCCTCACCCTGTGGCCTATCATTACAACCTTAATAAAGACCTTTTGATCTTTGATTTTGGTGTTGACTACATTAGTGGAGAGGATTTCTGAAAATTGGACTTATGGGGTTAAGTTTTAAGAGAATTCTTCTGATTTTGGTTGTTCTACTTTTATCTGAGTTTGCAGGTGGTTTGAGGTTAAATTGACTATATCACACACCCACTCAAGGTCTTAGCTTTAGGTTGAAGTAAACGCCTAACTCTTGCTTGACAAATTGCAAAATTTTTGATTGATTTTCTTGCTATCTTTGATGTTAAAAGAGTAAGATACTAGAGATGAAATCTAAATTCATAAAAGCTTGGTGAATGATGATACTTCTCTTTGGGGTCGAGTTGATATTGCCTAAACTATCATTTGTTTTTCTTTTTGTTTGAGGACAAACAAAGTTGTAAGTTTGGGGGTATTTGATGGATTGCAAAATTTTATATTGCAGATTTTACAAGTTCGCTCGAGCGGAGGCTTTTGGCCGCTCGAGCGAATTCAGGCAGATTCAAACGCTCGACTGCCGCTCGACAGGGAGCTCGAGCAGGTTGCTGAAAAACGAAGATCGCTCGAGCAGAGACATTGGCCGCTCGAGCGAAATCAGGCAGAGTCGAACGCTCGATGTGCGCTCGATAGGACGCTCGAGCGAAATCAGGCAGAGTCGAACGCTCGACGCGCGCTCGACACCCCGCTCGAGCGAACATCGTATTTTGACAGATTTTAGGTTTTCCGCCGTGGGACCATATAAAAGGCCATTCTTCACTCTAGAGCCGCGGTTTTTGACTGGAGAACACTCTTTGAGAGAGAAAAACATAGCTAGAGGGATTCAAATCATTTGTTTTGGAGACGGAATTCCAATTTATTGCACGTACGTTGGATTCATACACGAGCACGGACGGGAGAAAGGCGTTGAATCGTTCTCTTGAGCTTTTGACGACCAGTTGAGGCTGCAAGGAGGATTTTTCAGTGTTTATTTTCTTCTTCCCATCTTCTCAGAACAATTATGGTGAATTCGTTTATGTTGAATTCCAATTCTAGTATGAGCTAAATTTTCTTCTTTCTATGAAAACGATGTAACCTAATTCCGAACTATGCTTGTTTGTCCATGCTAATTTAATGCAATTCTCTCTTTGTTTATCTGATTTATTCTGAGTTTAATGCTTCTAATTAACTGGCCATTGATTAGATGATTATTAATCTTGTGATTTGCTATCGAAAGAGGGAATCATAGGGTAGATCTTGGATATTTCAGCATAGGTAAGTATAGAGATCGAAAGACTTGTATGAACCTGTGTAGTAATTAAATCATTGGTCTTATTGCGTTCTTGATTATTTAATTTGCATACTCTTGTGTGAATTGATAAACTAGAATCAATTCCAATTGACTATCGAAAGAGGCTTTTGGATGAATTAGAGATTTGCTAATAGACAAAAGAGGTTTAAGTTAAATTAGCTGGATGAGAAAAGCATAGTGAAGAATTATGGTGAAATCGATTTCCTAGAAGTTTTCTTCCCTATTGAATTTGATCTTCAAACATCAGTTTTACTTTCTTTGCTTATTTCTCTTGAGTTGATCTAGTTTTATTTGCTACTACAAAAACCTTAGCGATTCCTCTAGATAGAATTGAGATTAGCATAATTTTGGTATTTGGCAAGAGTAAGGTACCAATCCCTGAGGACGATACTCTTCTTATTACTTTACTATAAAACTACGATACTGTGCACTTGCAGTTTTGCACCGGTCAAATAGACAACTAGCTCAAAACCCCACGTTTATAGACATGGGTTGGGTGTTGTCCGTGCCCATGGAAAAGAATAGTGTTCCGCTTCCACCACCACTAGAGAGGTGATCAGGGTGAGGCCGACCTTTAGTTTGAAACGCATGTCACCTGATTTTGATCATGTATTTGGAAATATTAATGGTGAGGATTTCCTCCCTTGTTACGACAAAACAAACAAATGACGGTTCTTGTATAAATTTGAAATAACCATGCAGTACTTACTGAACTTTTTAGGATCTCAGTTTGGAATAACAGTCTTGGCAAATTTCATTTTTCATCTAAGTTGTGATCACCATTTGTACATATATACATATATACCAGAAAAAGAAAGAAGATTTCCATTTTTTGTCAGATGAGAGAGTGGTAGCAGATCCTCTATACTCCGAATCAATGTATGGACTTGATTGAGTAATTTCAACTCACTCAAATATTATGGTGCAACATATATATTAATTTTGAAACAATATCATTTCTATTGATGAAGAATGCAAAGAAAAAAAATTCTGTCACCATTACATAAACTGTTCACACAAAACAGTAGACATAATTTGCATTGGGCCATACTCTATCCAAATTTGCTCATTTTCAGAAACTAGAGCATGTTTAGATAACTGATGAGCAACACCATTAGCTTCACGGTAAACAAAACCCACCTGCCAACTTGGCTTTTCTGAAAGCATAACTCTAGCATCATGGATGACAGGTCCATAGTCAGTACATACAGTCTCTTCACTAGTTGCAGCCTTCGCAGTGATCTGTGAATCACCTTCAAACACTACCCTAACAAATCCCAGCTTTGCACATACTTCTAATGCCTTTCGCAAAGCCATCCCTTCTGCAATGATAGCTTTAACACAAGGCTTAATTTGTGCACAAACGTAGGCCATAACTTTCCCATTTTCATCCTTGAAAACAATACCCAACCTTACTTTATTTTGTCTTGTACACACAGAGGCGTCCCAATTGGCTTTTATCTATTGATGACTAGGTTTCTTCCACCTTACCTTATTTCTGTTAACTGCATTAAGAACATCACCTGTATCTTCTCAAGCTAGTGATATCACAAAAGAATCCCTATCTGCTGCAGTTGCCATTACCACTTATGGAGGACTCTCAAGATCTTTCCCATGAACTACATAGTTTCTTCTGATCCACATCCTCCTTAAGATGAAGCAAGCCAACTGAAAATCATCTACAGATAGCTTAGTGGACATATGTGACCATAACATAGAAAATTTTGGGAATGTAGTAGGCCATTTCTGTATTCGACATTGAGAAACAGCCCATGCATAACTTGCAGTAGGACAAGTTCACAAAACATGCAACACTGATTCAGTCTCTCTTTTACATATCCCACAGACATTAGACTCAATTACTCTTCTTGTCACCAAATTTTGTAAAGTAGGCAGAATATGATGTACAGCCTTCCACACAAAAAGTTTAATCTTCGTGGGCAAAACTAAATTCCACATTTGCTGCCAATTTACCACCCCTGCCGATACACTTGAGCATTCTCCTTCCATTTGTCTTGTAAGAGTTTGTTGTAAATAATAAGCACTTCTGACACTGAAAGAGCCATTTGCAGAATAAGCCCATGTCAATTTATCTTGAGCATTTATTCTACTCAGTGGAATCTTACAAATTAGTTCCACCTCCTCCATCTGAAAAATCTAAGTTAAGACTTCCTTTTTCGAGAAACCCTCCTCTTTATTAATCAATTCTGAAACAGTAGCATCACTATCCAACACTTGTATAAGAGATTTTATCTTATTAGGAATCCACTTAACATGCCATATGCTAATATTAATCACATCCCTAACTCTCCAAAGGCAACTAGCTTTTAGTAAAGGAATTGAGGACCATAAACTTTGCCAAATCATCGAAGAATTATTACCCTTCTTTGCCTTAAATACATTTCCATTCCTACAATACTTCTGCCTCAGAATTGTAGCAACAAGAGAACTTGAATTATTCAACATCCTCCATACTTGCTTTGCCAACATAGCACAATTGAAAAATTCTAAATCCCTAAAGCCCAACTCCCCATCCTTCTTAGATTTCCCCATGTTCTTCCAATTCTTCCAATGGATCTTATTCTGATTATGACAATTTCCCCACCAAAACTTTCCCAACATTGAATTTGTCTCCTTGAGCAATCTCTTTGACAACTTAACACACTCATAGTATATGTTGGGACAACTTGGATCACAACTTTTAACATGACTTATTTTCCAGCCTGAGATAAAAAATTATTCTTCCAGTTTGAAACCTTAGTCCATATCTTCTCTTTGATAGCTCTAAAAGAATGATACTTAGACCTACCAACCATGCTTGGAAGGCCCAAATACTTATCATAACTGTTGCTTGCTGAAACACCAACTGCATTAGCTAATTCAGCCCTTCTCGCAGCACTAGTATTTGAACTAAAAAAAATAGCAATTTTCTCTTCATTCAAACATTATCTAGAGGCCTTCTCATAGATATTCAACAAGCCTTGTATTTGTAGCCATTCATCAATTGTTGCTCGACAGAACAACAAACTATCATCAACAAAAAGTAAGTGACTAATCCTCACACCCCCTCTACAAGCTGCAACACCTTTAATCTCCTGTCTTGTTTCTGCCTGAGTTAACAATGCATTAAGTCTTTCTGCACATAAGAGGGATAGATAAGGAGATAATGGATCTCCTTGCCTAATCCCTTTTTCTGGTTTAAAAGAACTTCCATATTGACCATTCACAATTACTGAGTAACTGACTGAAGTAATGCAGTCCATTACCAAATTTATCCATCTACATCCAAAACCCATCTTCTTCATAATTGCCTCCAAGAACTTCCATTCCACTTGATCATAAGCCTTTGACATGTCCAGCTTGATAGCCATAGAACCTGTTCTTCTTTTCTATTTTGTCTTCATGGAATGTAACAACTCATAGGTAGTAATTATATTATCTGTGATTAGCCTATGTGGAATAAAAGCACTTTGATGGCTCGAAATTATAAGATGCAGCACATGCTTTAACCTATTAGCTAACACTTTTGAAGCCAATTTATACAATACATTACATAAACTAATTGACCTAAATTGGTTAACAACAGTAGGCTCTTTAACTTTTGGAATTAATGCAATAAAAATAGAGTTCACACCCAAATACATTCTACCCCCATTAAGAAATTGTAACAGAGTTTTACATACCTTATCCCTTACAATATGCCAGTATGTTTGAAAGAATTGAGCATTATAGCCATCACGTCCAGGAGCTTTGAGAGGTGCCATTTCATTAAGAGCTTCTTCTATTTCTTCTCTGATGAAAACCTACTGCAATCTCTCATTCATTCCACTTGTTACTCGCTTATTAATACATCTCAAACATATTTCCAAGTCTTCATCAGTTAGTTCTGAGGACTTGGAAATCTCTTCAAGGTATTGAGTAAATGCACCTTCAACATCAGTTTGTACATCCCATGTTCTACCTTGCACATCAGTAATAGATCTGACTTTATTCTTTTTTCTTTTCTGTGTTGCACACAAATGAAAAAACTTCGTGTTTTTGTCCCCTATCTGGTACCAGTTAACTTTTTCTCTCTATCTCCACTTAAGATCATGTTGATCTAACAATATAGCAATTTCCTTTTGCAAAGTTTTTATAGCAGCTATATTTTGAGGGCCTTCTTCATCCTGCAATTTTTTAAGTTCCTTAGATTTCACCAGAATTTCATTATCACAATCCATGTACTTCCCCTTTCTCCATTTGATGACCTTTTTAGAACAATTTGACAACTTACCCTTAATACTATCCCAACCATGCAGCCCCTTTAGCACACTAGGCCACCCTTGCCTTATCACATCCTCCCCCTCCCCATCCTTAACCCATTCTACTTCAAATCGAAACTTATTTATTTATTTATTTTTATATATGCAAGGGATCATATCTATGACAGGTCAGTAAAATTGGTTTATGATCAAATCTTCTAGCAATTAGAGTATCTACACCATACCTCTTGAGCATGTCCTGCCATTGAGAGTTGGCCAATACATGATCCAACCTTTCTTTAGTGTAGTTTGAACCTTCCTGTTTATTACTCCATATAAACAAGCATCCATTCCACACCAAATCATGCAGACAATTTCACCAAATAGCATGCCTAAAATCTTCCATTTGTCTCTCAGGCCTTGGTTTTCCACCAACTTTCTCATGAGAAACAACATCTCATTGAAATCTCCCATTACACACCAAGCTTGATTAAAGCTTGGTCTGATCATAGATAAAAGAGCCCAAGTACTACATCTTTTGTTGGCTACTGGATGTCCATAAAAACCTATGCAATACCACTACTTCCAATCCTCTTGTTCAGTTATTAGAACATGAATATGATTTTGAGAATAATCAATAACTTCCACTTCATACCCACTATGCCACATCATGGCTAGACCACCTTGCTGACCCAGAGAGTCAACTACAAAACAACAATCGAATCTCATTTTCCTTTTAATCATGTCAAATCTAGAACTTCTTAGTTTTGTCTCAATGAGAAAAACTAAGTTAGGTCTCTTTTCTCTGACTAACAAGTAGAGATCAAGAACTGCTCGGGGGGCAAGCCCCCCACAATTCCAACTTAAGTGTTTCATAATGATTGGCGGGGCTGCTTAGCAGCCTCTACCATTACATGTGTCACCATATTATCACGATCCAAAGAAAAACCTCTGCCTCTTTTCATAGGCCTTTAACTATTATAAGTAAGCTCTTCTTCCACAATGCTGTCTTTCTTGCTGTTAATCACCTTACTAGACTGATTCTCAGACTCCTTACTACCTTGATTTCCTTGTAATCTTGCTTTCCTTTTCCATCTTCTTGTACTCATTTTCTTATTCTCGGCAGGTGGTACAGTTTGTTGATCAGCTATGCATATACTATCAACATTCTCATGATCAATATTATTTGGCCCAACAAGATGGTCCATAGAAATTGGGCCAGTAATAATGGACCTTGCAATAGTGCAATCCCCCTCCACCAAGGCCACATGAGTTGCTTTCGATGAAACTTCCCTCCTACCCCTTAGTGTTTGAATATCAGATAAATCAGTATCAAACTCTTCTTCATTCATAACCACCTTATCCTTTTTCAGATTTGAATCAATCCCCTCGTTTGGAAACTATCCAAACTCTCCTCATTCAAATTCAAACTTGCATCTCCCCCTTTAGTAGCCTTATCTACAAAAACAAAAGTTCTTACATTTTCTCTCCTATCCTCCGAAACCTTCTCCACTCTTACTGACACCATTAGAGAAGATCTCAACTCAGCCTCTTCCCGTCCCACCTCTTGCCTCAGCCCCTGTCCGAACTGGACCACCGTCCTTCTGCATTGTAACGAGCCACATGTTTTCTTATGTAAATTGATTTAGCATGCAACCAGACTCCAAATTGAGCATGCATTGCAGTCCCTTCCTCATTACCTATACCCTTACACCCAAGTTTATCATGCATAATTCTTCCACATTTGAAACATAACTTTGGCAATTTCTCATATTTCATAAGGATCCATATGGTTGAATCTTATACCTTAATCCTTCTCCCCCTTGCGATTGGCTTTTGCAAACCTATCTCCACCTTAACTCGTAAGAATTGTCCCTAGCCCATACCATCTTCATTTACATCAATATCTAACGCTTCTCCCATAGAAGAACCAATCTATTGCCCAATCTCTTTATTCATACATGTTAGAGGCAGTTTATATATATATTAATTTTGGGAATCATTTAATTACAACGTTCGAATAGGAGTGTAAGTATAAGAGATACTAACAATATAGATAATGCACAACTATACAAGATTAGCATCTATAACGCCCATCCTTGCATGTGGTAAGACTTTAATAAATAGTTTTAGAAAACGAGAAGGGAATTACTGAGCATTTTAAAACTTTTTCTCTTTTATTTTCATGATATAAAAGATTCAAAATTTAAAATTAAAATCTACTCTATAAAGTAAAAGAGAGTTTACAAGGAAAATCATTAAATTAATTTAAAAAGTCATTTCACAAAAAATTACTTTCATATGTTACATAAAAACTTGCGTAGGCTGCTGTTACTCTTCCCTTGAGCTATGTTTGTCTTGACCTTTTTTTCTCATTTTGTCCTGAGAGGGGGAGGGACATACTGATTATCTTCAGTAATTTTGTGAAAGTACATATATACATTATCGAATCACGTAAATCTTATATATTCTATTTTTATTATACTTTTTCTAATAAAACTTTGATATGTGGCCACTAAAACCCAAATTTTGTAAACCTTTAAATCTATATATAACAAAGGATCAAATTGCCCATGTGATTTGGAGAGGCAGAGTGCTGTGTAGGAGATCTGCACCGCAGCGCGCAATAAGTATGTTTAGTAACTGCCACAATATTTTTGATATTTTTATTGCCGATTGTAATCTTTAAGCCACCGTCTAGCTTGTAGGTGTAGATAGTACTTCTGCCCGATCTTCAAACAGAAGAGTTAGGTGAATTTTTCTATAAAAATAAATAGATCTATGTTATAAATTAATACAATACTTTTCTATAAAAATAAATAGATTTATGTTATAAATTAATTTATATTGTATGATTATATTTAATTATAATTAAATTTAAGATTTTTTAAAGAAAAATAAATAGATTTATGTTATAAATTAATTTATATTGTATGATTATATTTAATTATAATTAAATTTAAGATTTTTTAAATCATATATATATATATATATGAATGAGTATATTGACGTTATATCAGTGATATGGAAATAAGAATTCTCTCTCTGAATTTCTCTCTCTCTGAGTTCATAATCAGCACGATTTCTCTCTTTTCCACCACCCAACATCCATCTCTCTCTTCATGAAGATTGTCTTAGATCTGGGCACCCATGAACAGCATCAAATCGACGACGTGGGATCGGAGGGCGCTGGGTTTAGCTGCTCCAAAAGTCAAGTTGATGCTCTGGTAGAAACCTAGCTACCAGTTTACTTCGAGCTGGATCTGCAGGGCGAGGACGCTCCGGTGGAGTTGCTAAGGCTGCTGTTTATAAGTTTATTACTTTATTACGATACGCAGCGCGGAGATGCTGTGTTCGGAGTCCGGATGGGCAATCGATTGCCTGGGTTTTCTGGACTTTCCTCGACGTTTCCGAGCTTTCCTCAGTGAGTTTTTCCTCAGTTCCTCGAACCTCTACACACAATTTCTAATCCAGTCGATCTTTTAATCGAACTTATGGGTACTTCTGCGTCACCAAATCTCGACGACTACTCAGCCGCTTCTACAGTCATCACGTTCGACCTCCCGCTCCCCTTGCTCCGAGGGCCCATTCATGCCAGACCCGCCGACGATCCCACTGCTGGGCCATACCTCCTTGCATTCTGGGACTCCCGAGCCTGGACCTCCGCGCTCCAAGCCTGCCAGTCGAAAATCTTCCAGCAGTGCGAAAGCGGGGCAAGAGTCTGGTGCGCCCTCGCGGCGTCCGACAAATGCAAACCCCCCTGGTGGCGCGCAGTGATCGGCCGGAAACCGACGGATCTAAGAGAATGAGAGCGGTGCGAGGAGCGAGAAATGGAGGGTTGTTTCGTGCGGCGAATGAGAAGTGCGTCGGGTTCGCGAGGGACAAGTGTGCGACTCCTTTCCGAGAGGCGCGGATTGCCGTCAGGGAAAGGCGGGCGACTCCGAACGACCTTGGAAAGTTAATTTATTTGGCGTCGGTCCTGGATAGGAGTGGTGGCTGAAAAATCAGAAACGCTGCTCTTGAAGCTGGTCCGCCGCAGAGGAACTGAAAATGAATTAGCATCCAATCTATAAGCACGAAGCTTGTTGCCGCTATAATTCTCCATTTTTTGTGGCATTAGATTCCAGAAGGTGTTGGTTATGATTGTTGAGGTTAGACTTTTCTTGAAAGCTTTTGAGTAAAAGGTGGTTCAGGAATGGTCTCCTTTGTACAGAGGGAAACAAAACATGTGACCCCCGCGTTCACGAGTCTGGCTCCTCTCAAGTTGCGGTCGGGATGAAATTTTCTTGTTGACCATTAACGCCACGTGCCATCTCCTCGTTCCAACACCAACTCAAATTTGCTAGCTATCAAGGAAGATAACATATTTAATATGTATGCAAAATAGATTTATATTTAATTAAAATATTTAGCATGTTTAGAGATTTTCGCCGTCGGAGTTGGGGCACGACGTGGACAGAGCTGTTCCGGTGGAGCTCGGGTCCAGGACCCGGGACATGGTGTTCACGGTTTACAGCGAGCATTAGAGGAAGATGCGGCGAATCATGACCGTCCCTTCCTATTTCAAGTAATTTTTTTAATATATTATTTATAATATCTAAGGTGAGTATTAATGATTATATTCATTATTATTACTTGATAAATTATATGTTTATTCATATAGTTTATATCTCAGGTTATATCTTGGTGAATTAAATTTTCATAATATACATTTCAATTATATCTGTGATTAATTTTTATTCACATAGTTTATATACAAGTTTTATTTATTTTTATACTTGTTATGAATTATTAATGATATGATTCATTTTGGAATAAAAATGGAATAAAAACTCATTATGATTAATGCACTTGAAGTTGCATAATTGAAATTATGCAGATAAAAATCACTAAAGAATATATATTTAAATAAATGCCTCGAATGTGCTCCTGAAGTAGCAATATCGAGTGCAAAAGTTTATAATATATTCTAAATTTATATCTGATTTTCTAGTAGTTGAGTAAAATAATGAATTTTTGTTAAAAAATCATTAGTCACGTCTTAATAGTTCCACATCATTCTTTGAAGTGAATGATATTGGATTTATATCATTTTATTTCCTGAAGTGAAAAGAATGATGCGTTTTATTCAAAGAAACTAAGAGATTAGAAGTGATATGATTTCGGGCTAGAAGCTCATATTTGAAGAACTACTAGTTTTCTCTTTGAGTTGATATTATACAATTATTGAATTAAATATTATAATGCATCAAAAGTGATATGATTCAAAATACTTGTACCTTTTCATGATTATCTTGATCATCCAAAATTAATTACGATAAGTCGAATAATTTTCATATGGACGTCCATAAAAGAATCAGAAGATTCTTTTACTATAAATACCACCAAAAGTGAAAAGCAAAATTTGTTAGAAGCAAATAAAATGAAATAATTCGATATTATCTTGATTATTATAGGTGAACTGGAAGTTCAGATGATAATTAAATTATGGATAAAATAAGATAAAAATGTATCATATACTAGTTGTTAAAATCTTGGCGAGGATTGAAATCCCCATAGGACAATTAAGAAATTTAACATTCTAATGAACATAAGACATGTTTAAAAGCATGTGAGACCTATTGATACAAAAGATAAAGCATCTCGAAAGAGAAAAGTACAAATAAATTGGTGCTCCTGAAGAGGCCGTACCCATAAAATAAGCAATAAAGTCCATCCAAATTTTCTATATAAAATTCTATCATATAAACTCTTGAAGAGTATAAATCTCCTAAAGAGTGCCTCCTAAAGAGGTTTTTCATAAAAATGTCTTCCTTTGAAGAGGGACAAGTATCTGAAAATAACGAGACCTCGATACATTTAATGAATATGGAAGAAATTATGGATAGAAATAAAATCATTGTCGACAACGTATTTCCATATAAGATGGCAATTGACATTACCAAAAGTAATGAGAAAGTGAATCAAGAACTGTCGAAAATACTGACGTAAAATATTGACCAAATTTGAAAGAAACAGTTCCTGCAGAATTGATATCACTATTAAAATATGATGCATATGGACTTGTAGTTCAAACACCTAAAAAGGTAATACCTATTGAATATCAGTGGGTATTTATATAAAGGAAATGAAAATGTGATATATAAATCACGGGTCAGTTTCTCGCAGACAATTTCAACAGAATTGATAACCACTAGTAAAATGTGATACATATGGATTCGAAGTCCAAACATCTAAAGAGGTGATGTTTGTTAAATATCAGTGGATATTTATATACATGATATAAAATGTTTGAAACTTTTAATCTGAAAATGTGATATAGAAATCACAAGTCGGTTTCTCGAAGAAACAATATTGATATGCTTTTAAAGTAGTTGAAATCATATTGAGATTTTTATTAGCTTGAAATTTAACGAGAGTTTAGATATGCATGATTAACTGCATATTTATATATATCATTGGATCATGACATAGATATGAAAATCCCTAAAGGATAGAAAATGCCTAAAACTTCTAATCTAAATACATCTAGAAATATGTATTCTATCAAGTTTCAAAAACCCTTACATGATCTAAAACAATCCAAACGTAAGTGGAAAAGCTATTATTGCAGTTTATATATATGATTTAAATGTCATTGAAGTTTCAGAAGATCTCATGAAAACTGCACATATTTGAAATATAAATCTGAAACCCTTGCTGCTTCAAGGGGGAGATGAATGAGATTATTATTTTTGAAATACTATTACTTAAATGCAATTAGTATTTCAGATTCATATTACGGTTTTGTAAGAAGTGTGCACTATTAAAGGAGAAATAAAATAGAGCATACAGAATATCTATTAGAAGATAGAAACACAAATATGAATATTTGTGAAATATTATTTTATTATCTTGAAGAAAAATTACATAAATTTGAGGCACTTTGCCTCATTCTTTAAACGCTCTTACTCTTCAAGAATCTGCATGGCATCCCTATCTAAAGAAGTAAACAATCGAAAAGAAAATTTAAGTAAAGATTTTAAATTCATATTATCTTGTTTTATTACTCATATTTTCATGTTGGACTCCAGAAGAAGTCGCTGAAAGATAGCAATATTCTCGTGGAGTTTGTCAACCCCACAAGTTTTTGATTGTAATCGCTGAGAAAATGCGACAATGGATGATGAGTATCGGGTATTGAGACTCACAAGCTCATAGATAAATTCATTATCTGACTTTTTAGTCAGATCGTTATTGTACTGCATAATAGCACCTACGGTGGAAGCAGAAACAACTGGTGAACGAGGTGCAGAATACCTCATATATTGGTCATGAGAAGATTGCTGAGTCATTGCAGAGTAAGAATGCAGTATGATTACTGAAAAGTGAAGAAGATGAGATGTGAATGAAGATGAGTTGAATATCTCTTTTATAGAGAAAATTATGACAAATTATTTCACAGTATCTCTCGTGAAACATCTCTCTACAAGAGACAAGAAAATGTAGTATCATAGTTCTGCAGCGCCTGACAGTTACAGAAAAGCTGAAAAAGCCTGTGGTGCTACCATTTTTGTTGAAAAATGAGGTTAGCGACTTAATATTGATGAATTCTTCACTAATTGTGTTATTTACAAGAATTCCAGAAGAGCACAACTCCAGAAGAGTAGTAAATTTAATATTAAAATGATCATAAATCAATATG
Organism: Carya illinoinensis; assembly: GCF_018687715.1. Lineage (NCBI taxonomy): Eukaryota > Viridiplantae > Streptophyta > Magnoliopsida > Fagales > Juglandaceae > Carya > Carya illinoinensis. The sequence continues at coordinate 32,789,768 of NC_056756.1, forward strand.
GTGAATTTCACTATAAAGTCTTGAAATACTTTTATATGGACAAAACTCATCCACTGAATACTTCAATGGTTGCTCGATAATTTGATGAGCAGAAAGATCCATTTCATCCTTGTGAAGACGATGAAGAAATTATTGGTCCTGAAGCACCTTATCTCAGTGCAATTGAAGCCCTGAATATGTGATTATTTTATTAACATGGATCAAATCTACAGTTAGTTGGATATACAGATGCGAGTTATCTTTCAGATCCACATAAGAAGATCATTGCAATTCATGAGAAGAAATGTGAAATTGATACGGTCAAGTAATAATCTGACAGATTTATTCACTAAAGCATTACTAACTGTAATATTTAAGAAGATTGTGCAGAAGATTGGAATGCGGAGACTTGAAGACCTATTATTATGCACTTTTCAGGAGAAGTAATGTCTTGAAGACGTGTGCTGATTGTACTCTTTTTCCTTCGCTAAGATTTTATCCCACTGGATTTTCTTTTGTAAGATTTTAATGAGGCAATCCTAAAGCACTGCACATGAATACTGTACTCTTTTTCCTTCGCTATTGATTTTTTTCCACAGGGTTTTTTTTTTTGGCAAGATTTTAACGAGGCAAATTCTTTAAATATGGTCATCTAAATGTGAAGTGTTATAAATTAACTTGTATTGTATGACCATATTTAACCATCGTAATTGATCAAGTCATAGTTGTCAATTAAGATTTTTATAATCCTATATATATAGATATATTGATGTTATATCAGTTATATGAAAATAAAAATTCTCTCTCGTTCCTTCTCTCTGTGAATTTCTCTCTCTTTTCATCAGTTCATAATAATCTCGTAATTTTAAAGCTCCCTATAGGGGGAGACGTAGTTTATATATAGTGTCTGCTAATTAGAGTTAGGTGAATCCCCATTAATTCTTGTGTGTTCCATTTACATCTTTTTACCTGAATAAAATCTTCCTTTCCACAGAAAGAGATCAGATGATAGCCGCCATACAGCCAACCTGATTGCACCTGCATATATACATCCAACGTTTCTTTTGGGGGTTGCTTTTAAAAGGGCTTTAGGTAGCCAATCAATACATAGCAACCAACCCCTTAGCCGCCCTTGTCTATATGAACAGGAAATCTTTGAAATCTACTAGTGCGCCTTTAATACCGTCATAGATAGCCAGCCAAGGCTGTATATATAGAACCATATATATATTTGAATCATACGTTCCACAGCTTAACCCATTTATTCCGAAAACCAAAGCTTTACTAATGGCCTACTCAATGTGTCTTAACGTTCTTTATCCAGTCCGACATTGCAGTCCCGCTGCATTGCTCCCATCTAAGAAACCAGCCTCACATGTAACAAAAGGAAATCGCGATGTTCCTCGTCCATTCCAAAGCATGGCCCTTGAAGAAAACTCAACTGACTCCACCATTGTTCGACGATCAGCAAATTTCCATCCTACCATCTGGCATGATGATTACATCCAGTCATTGAAAACTGAATATGTGGTAAATCTTGCTATTTCTATTTTTTTAGTTTTGATCTAGATAGTTCTTTCATTATCAGTGCCTGACTAATTAGTGAAACTTGGATCGGCAGGGGGAGTCATACACTAGAAAAATTGATAACTTGAAGGAAGAAGTGACAAAGATGCTTCACAAAATGGTGGATCCTCTAAAGCAGGTCGAGATGATTGATATCTTGCAAAGACTTGGAGTTTCTTATCACTTTGAAGATAAAATACAGACGATATTGGACAAAATACACAGTACTCATTATGGAGGTGGTGTTTGCAAGGAGCAGAGTTTATATGCCACAGCTCTCGAATTTAGATTGCTAAGACAAAAGAGATATAATTTACCTCAAGGTAAACAACATGCTAGTAATTATTGCTTGACAAAAATAAATAGACACATCATTTACCAACTAGTGAGCTTTTTTTGACTACAGAGATTTTCAAGAGTTTCACTAATGAAAAGGGAAATTTCAAAGAATGTCTTTGTGATGATCCCAAGGGAATGCTGGCTTTGTACGAAGCCTCCTTCCTCTTGATAGAGGGTGAAAGCATCTTAGAGGAAGCAAGAGATTTTGCAAGCAAGCATCTTAAGGACTATGTGGAGAAAAGCAAAGATCAAAATCTTCGTGCGATGGTGAACCATGCCTTAGAGCTTCCATTACATTGGAGGATGATAAGGTTGGAAGTAAGGTGGTTCATTGATGTATATAGAAGTAGAGAAGATATGAACTCTATCCTGCTCCAGCTTGCAGAATTGGATTTCAATGTGGTACAAGCAGTTCACCAAGAAGATCTAAAAGAAGCTTCAAGGTAAAATCGATGTTTATACTCATGCTCTGGTAATTCGACCCCCACGTGGAAAAGCTATGTGGAGATTTACTGGATATATAGGCAATTAGAAAGTTAAGAAATTTCGTTACTATAGTTATAAAACTGATATTGTTTCTTTGGCTCATACAAAGGTGGTGGAGAAGTACTGGCCTTGGAGACTTGAGTTTTGTGAGGGATAGGGTGATGGAGAATTTCCTATGGACAGTTGGAGCATCATTTCAACCTCAATTTGGATATTTGAGGAAAATGTCAACAAGGATCTATGCAATGATAACAACAATAGATGATGTGTATGATGTATACGGAACTTTGGATGAACTTGAGCTCTTCACAGATGTTGTTGAGAGGTTTGTATTAATGGAAGCAGTACATCTCTAATATTGCTTCATCAATAGCTTATAGTTAACGCAAATAATTATGTAATCTTTGTGATGTAGATGGGATGTCAATGCAATGGAACAACTTCCTTACTATATGCAGCTATGTTTCCTTACCCTCTACAACTCGGTTAACGAAATGGCTTTTGACACCCTCAAGGAAAATGGATTCAACACCATTCAGCACCTTAAAAAGGGGGTATGAGCTTCACTTCTATATATGTTCAGCATTATATACTCTAGCATTTGTTGTATAATATTATAACTCTTTCACTTCATTGATCCACCATAAACGTTTCAGTGGGCAGATTTATGTAGATCTTACCTATTGGAGGCGAAGTGGTATTATAGTGGATATACACCAAGCCTTCAAGAATACTTGGAGAATGCATGGATTTCAATATCAGCACCACTTATATTGCTGCATTCTTACTTTTTTGTCAATAATCCCATAACAAAGGAAGCCTTGGATTTATTGGAAGACTATCCCAATATAAATCGTTTGCAAGCAATAATTGTACGACTTGCGGATGATCTCGGAACATCTAAGGTTTGCAAACCACACCATCCCAAGTCTTTCAACAATAAATTTTTAAACTTATTCACATGAAAATAGTATAACATGTTTATAATATTTATCTTTTGAAACTCAGGAAGAGTTAGCGAGAGGTGATAATCCCAAATCAATTCAATGTTACATGAATGATACTGGTGCTAGTGAAGAAGATGCTCGTGAGTTTATAAGAAATTTGATTAGTGCAACATGGATGAAGTATAATGAAGAAATCGCTGCAAGTTCTCCCTTTTCTGAAACATTTATTCATATTGGAATGAATTTTGCAAGGATGTCCCAATGCATGTACCAGTATGGAGATGGGCACGGTATTGAAGATCGCGAAACTAAGGATCGAGTCTTAGCATTGCTTATTCATCCCATACCTCTACCTAAGGATTGATGAATGACTGATACATCCACACGTGATTGAAGCTTCAACTTCAAAATTACATAGAAATATTTCTTTTCTTTGTTCCTTTTTCTTTCTTAAATTTGGTGACTAGATGCTTCCAATGGTAACTCCAGCCGTACTTCACAAGTCATCACTAGCCCCTTACGAAAATAAATTATGTAAATTAAAGCCGAACCCAATCTAGCTTGGTTTGCTTAAACATAAATAAGACTGCTTTATATTATAGATACCATATTTCTTAGTTGACTTTGTTGTGTTTGATGCCGAAATTGAATATAGTACGTATTCGACCATTATTTTAAATTTTATGATTAAAACGAATCGTGCAAGGATTGCGCAATGCATTTATCGACACATAATCTCTCTCTATATTTGAAAAAGTTGAGAAGAATTACCACCTTCTATATTTATTTTCTTCTTTTATATAATCTTATTTAAGATAATTATTTTTATTAATCTTAAAATCTTCTTTATTAAGAGTCTATATTTATGCGTGCATCATCTTTAATTATTTGTGAATATGTTGGGAAAGAGAGTTCTCTATTTTGTTAATGAAAATGTGAAGTGGAGGGTACATTAGTATTAATAGTGTAAACAAGTGTATCAATAATATTTCTAGAAATAACTCTTCCAATTTGGGAATCCAAATTTTAAAATTTATTCCCAAATTTTAGAATTTATTCTAGGAAACTGAAATGAAAACAGACCTAGGCAAATGATAACTAGAGGGTGCAGGTGTAGAATAATGAAAGAACGATCTTCTAAAATGTTGACAAGATATTTAAACTGATCAATTTAATTTTTTAATAATATGCATAAATATTTTTGTCTGACTATCATTAATAATTCATTCTTTTGCCGAAAGTAATTTGTCTTGGTGTTTTGGCTTATCCTGGAGCTTTGACTGGAAACTAATTAATTTTATAAATAATTTTTTCTACCATTAGAAATTTAAATATTGTTATTTTTATATTCGATTCTAGATAAATATCTTTCTCTAATCGAGAATCTTGAGAAAACGAATATAAAGGATTTCATCGATGACTCAAGATCAGTTTAACATGTAGTGTTTGGATTGATTTATATAGTCAAATATCCATAACTTGATCGGCCAGGTGGGTTTAGGAGGGTCACGGTGTCATTTGACCTGTGCATCCTTTTCATTACCATGAGCCTTTGGACTCATCTTTGATGTTTTAGGAGAGGATGGTCAATTGCACTGTTGTGGCGGGAGGTCGAGTTCGATTGTGCTGTTGTGGCTTGAGGTGGAGTTCGCCCGTTCTAAGAGGTTTTCACAAAAACTAAATAAATAAGTGTAATACAAATTACAAGTTTAAGATTTGTAAACTTGAGCCATTTCGCTAGAGCCTAATGAAGGTCCAGGGTGCCTGTAATACCGAGCAGTCTATTCTGATGACAACCAATTGAAATGCTTGAGCAGTGCCCGAGATGGGCTTCGTAGTCGGTGTTTCTCACTATGCGGGTGATTTCCAGTGAGGTATATTCTCGGGGTGTACGACCACTATGTTTCTCATGGAATCTCAAGGAGTTTCAATAGAGAAAATCTCCAGAAACCAAATTTGAGTAGAGTTCCATCTACTCATTCAGGAATGATTTTGTACGCCGGAAAGCCTTCATTCTCTCATTGTATCCCACAGACAGCGCCAACTATTAATGATTCAGTGTAGAGAATAATCGTATCTCATAGATGTCACCAACTATTAATGCAAGAATTCGCACAATAGAATGAAAGGGAGGAAATGATTATTCTTGGCCCATGATAATGATTCGATGCTCTTCGCATTCATCCATAACATAAATAGAAAATAAACAAATAAAAATAAATAAAGAGAGACACAACTTTATATGGTTTGGTATAAAAGCCTACATCCACGATTTGTTTGGAGTCGAAATCCACTATAATGGACGATTTTATAATCTCTCATAGTCTCACATATCTCTTAATAGAATGAAGAATTTAGGATTTCGGGAGTTTTAAAATAATGCCTCCCTTGAGAGAAGGTCCTTTGGAGTTGCTATGTGTAGTGGAGTTTGCACGTAGGGAGCTTTTATGGAGAGCCTGTCAGATTTGTGAGGATCTCTACCTTATATAGAAGTCTATTTTTTGGAGTGATTGAGTCTAATTGGTCTTGTGAACTCCATTCCTTTTAGGAGTTTGAATATCTTTGCTTTTAGGAATATGAGTCTCTTTCTTTTTAGAAGTCTAAGTTAATTTGTCCTATTTCTTATTGGTTTTATTCTTAGGAATAATTTTTTTTTCTCCATTCCGGCCTGTTGTGTGAATTTAGACAAATCAACCTTAAAAATCCCAGGCAATTGTTGGAATAGAATTGACTGGGTCTAAGCCATTGATAAAAATAAGAAAAGAGATAAAGTCAAGAATATAGCCCAAGGATAAAGCCATGAAGAGATATGACTTGTTGACTTTGACATCTAAGAGTAAAGAGACATGAACTCCTAAAAAGAAAGAAATTCAGGCTATGTTTGGGTAGTGGATATCACTCTACTACTATTTAGTATTTTATCATTATTTTGTACTTACTTTTTATTATTTTTTATTACTATCCACCACAACTTAATATTTTATAATTATTTGTTTTTACCATATTTCACTACCATTTATCACTACTTAATCCCAAACGTGTTTTATTTTCCATAAATCATATATACATGCTCATTGATTCATCATGTAAACCCAGTTTGTTTACTTTGATTTATTATGTTGTACATACGGTTAAATTAGTTTTGAATATCATAATTAATATGACTTTTCTTGTGTAATTTTCTTTACCATTTGTTTTGAAAACTGAAGTTGAACAATATGGACAAGTTAGAAACTTTAAATCATCAAAATTTTTAAGACTAGGTTTTGATATTAAAAAAAATTAAAGAAATTTTTTCAGCTTAATTTTAATAATATTGGGACACGGTTTCAAAACAAAATAAATGAAGTCTTTTATATAAATGATTTCGTAGTCTATATTGAGAAGAAATGTGATATTTTTTTACCTTTATACGAAAGAATATTGAGATCAATTGGCATATTAAATGGTTTTTAATTTATATATATATATATATATAATTTTTGTTATATACAAATTTTGATACATCTTTCAGCCTCCCTCTAGAGAAATCTTAGCTTTTTCCCTGCAAAAGAGATTTATTTTGTATTACATATTTCTACTATTTCATAAACTCACTAGAGCAATTGTTTGCTTAAGTAATGTATATGGAGTCTTTAATTTTTTTGGTAAAATAATCTGAAAATTAAATACAATTATAATTTTAATACACCATTAATGATTGTCTGTAAATAGTTAAACTTTTAATATTATTATTGCCAGGTTCCCCATGCATTTGATTTACAAGCATTGTTAAAACATAAATAGCTTAGTTAATTAATTAACAAATATATAACCATAAAATTACGTTATATGTAAACTAAATATTATTAATTTTATACATCAATTTTTCTACCGTTAGAAATTTAAATATTCTTATTCTTATATATATATATATATATATAAATATCCAAGTATGAAAATATTATATTATTTAAATATGTTGGAGGAAACATCTACCAACCTAATGAAGAATAATATGTAAGGCGGCTAGAAAAAGATAAACAGGAACTTATCACAGAAAGAATCTCAATGACTACTTATTCGTGCTAGAGTCCTTGTAAGGTAAGGCGGCTAGAAAAAGATCAAAAGGAACTTATCACAGAAAGAATCTCAAGGACCACTTACTCGTGCTAGAGTCCTTGTGAGGTAAGGCGGCTAGAAAAATATCGAAAGGAACTTATCAATAACTACTTATTCGTGCTAGAGTCCTTGTGAGGGGTGAGCAATTTTCAAAGACTGATGGAACATTCGTTGAAAGTTCGCAAAGCAATTTTTTCAGGTAGATGCAAAAGCAGCCATCGACAATGTTAACATCCCAGACAAAAATTAGTCCGAGGATGGCACAACTTATCGAAGATCGCATCAAATGTTTCAAAAAGGGCAGATAACTATCTTATCATTCTCTAATTATTGTTAGTTAGTGTATTTAAAATTTTTATTGTTTTAACATTTTTTTAAGTAAATTTTTAATATTCTTAATCATTAGGAAAAAAAAATATATATATAATTTTACTAATAGTCACTTTTTTAATTCTGTAATAAAAATTAAAAATTAAAAATTACAAAATTAAAGAAATTAAAAAAAATAGTAAAAATATAGTAGTAGAGTTGTAAGGAAACAAGGCAGCTAATTTAATTGCTAAGCATGCATTACACGTTGATAGGGAGGTAGTTTGGTTAGACGATTGTCCAGATTTTATTAAAAATTGTATTCTATTGGAGAAACAATGTACTGACGTTATCTATGATTGATGAATGAAGATCTGATTTCTTTTCAAAAATAAAAAATAAAAAAAAAAATACTTGTCTTTTTATAGATGATTTGGATGAAGTTTCCTCCAATTCAGTTTGGTAAAAGATGTGTCCAATAAACAAAATACATCATTCAGTGGTGGCACGATTGGACTCCTCACCTCTAGATTTATTGAATCTCGGTTTCACTGCTCCTAGTCTCCGGCCTCCTCTATAGTTGTGTGAGTCCCATGCACAAGCACTGCCACTTGTCCCTCCAATAAGCCTCCACTGATCTAGACTATCTAATCCTAGATACATAGCTTTCTCTAATCAAGAATCTTGGTAAAAAAAAAAAAAAGGCGAAGGATTTCATCAACGGCTCCATATCAGGAAAAACATGCACCAGTTTGTGGTGTACCGAGATCTTCCAAACTTGCGTGTTCTCTTATTTGTACTTACTCTTGTGCTGGTGAGGATTTTCTAATAAGCTCTAGTACTGGAGAAATTGGGTTGGCGCATGGTCGGGCACTTGGGGCTGTGTGAAGTCATTCGAAAATGATTGATTATACTCCTTAGTGTTATGATATGAAGAGATTTTCACTCCGCTTGGTCAGATGTGGTGACTTGAGTATTGTTCATGGCACCTTGCACGAATACGTCGAAGTTTCGCTCCACCTCTAGAATTGGGTCCCAATCAGTCACTTGCGTGTGTACGAGTTAATAACATTTTGATAAATGTCATGTCCATTTCACATAATAATCTCAAAGTCACATATAGGTTCAAAGAAAAGATCATTTACGAATTGTTTTCAATTACTTCTGGATAGACTAACCCTTACATTATGAGCATAACATAGACAGAGGAATAACTGAATTTTCAAATTATATACCTTGATAATTGATAGTGCTCCTCATGCCTCCATATTGAAGATGGGATTGCGCTGACATGCCCACACAGCTTACAGCCTACGAGTATGTTATGGCCCAGTTTGAAAGTCACATGAAGCAAATAAGTTTCACCATGTTAGTCTTCGTTTAGATCAGGTATTAATGTTGTCAAGCTGAATATTACTTTTGTACTTGTTTGTTGTTTGCTTAATAAGTAGTTCGAGTTAGGAGAAAGTAAATCCTACCCAAACCAGATTCAATGAAGCGGAGCCTTAATGCAATGCAGTATTGTTTTCCCCTCACCTGAGCAAGAATAATTTCATACATATTAGAAGTCAAATAAGTTTAGAGGAAATAAATAAATTGTCAGTTATTTATATCCCTTGAAATATATGAAAACATAAATGTTATCATGTGCATATTAGTTCAGTCTATTTATCAATAATTATAATTCATGGTGTTAATAAATAAATCAAAATAAGTATTTCATATTGAATTGTCTATGTACACATACCAGTTGCAAAGAGGTAATCTAATGTGTCAACCTTATATCAATGAAGTTTTTGAGTTGTAACTATAAATCTGACACATACTCTTTCTTTGTTGATAGGTCCTCCTCATCTGAATATTCTCTCTCACTATACACATTTCCAAAACTAGAAATCATCATGTCACATTAATAAAGCCTGTTGAATCTATGCATTGACCATCCGAATCCATGACTTCTCGTGCATCAATATGACTTGGTAGTATATCAGGCCTATCCAGTAGAGTTGATATTGGATCTGCATTATCACACTGCACTAGTTCATAATAATATGAAGACACATTTTCTTGAACAGCATCATTAGTACTTTATTCGCCATCAAAACCTTCCAGAACCTTTGGCATTGACGGAATGTTGTAGACATTCCTATTTGTATAGTTCTTCACAACACCCAACTCCCTTTTGCTCTTATATCTCTTATGTAGAAACATTGATCAGCCTGACTCGCCAACACGAATGGTTCATCCTTATACCAAGTCCTATTCATGTTGACACTAATCATATGGTCATCCATCCGCACCTCTCGTTTTCGATCACCAACGTCAAACCAATCACATTCAAATAGGTACACTTGATGCCACTCCATGTAGCGCAACTCTACGATATTATTGATAACACCGTAGAAGTCTACGTTGTTTGTAGCCTCGTCCCTAGTTACCAACACCCCAAAATTTTCTGTACGTCGATGAAGTTCAAGCTGCTTCATATGAAACATTTTTCTATTTATTATTCAAGCAGCATATGATGCAACCCAATGGCTAGGCCGCAAGCCAACGTATATAGATCAGCAAACAAATCAACTCGATTCAAGGTACGATGTTCCTAGATTTATACCAAAATTGTTGAAAATTCACAACGTATATTTTTGTCATTTCAAAGCATATCAAGGAAACCTGTAATATTTCAACGTAGACAAGGATGAAGAAGAACTTACACGTTACTTGAACCAAGTTAGAAAATCAGTTTGATGCTTGCAATTGATGCAATTTAGGTGTTTTACCTTACATTTATCGTAGTGTTCCCTACATTTGGAGCACAGAATTGCCAAGCAAAATATTCAAGTTAGCTGGTATTGGGTTGATAAAAATTTGTTAAGTTTGAATGGAAGTAGATTTTTAAGTTGTTGATGCTTACTCTATATAGGGTCCAATCTCTGGCCAATTGTTGAGCACGTACCAGATGGCTGTCCTAAAAAGTTTATCTTCTAATTGCACATTAGAAACTATACCCAAGAGATGAACTTTCTGATTAAAAATTCTGAATCAATCTATAGTTTCCTCTTTGTCAACATCAATGTTGCGGTTCGCTCGACTAAACTTCATCTCAACATCTTGGAGGTATATGAAGCATTCAGTGTGAATGTAGGCCTTGGCTATTGAACCTTCTAGGCGGGCTTTATTCTTAACATATCGCTTGAATTTACCGAGATACCTCTCAAATGGGTACATTCACCTATATTGTACTGGATACCTAAGTATGGCCTCACAGGGTAAATGGACAGCTAGGTGGGTAAATGGACAGCTAGGTGGACCATGACATTGAAAAAGGAATGAAGGAATATCATCTCCAGTTTGCATAGAATGGTGACGATATCAGTTTGGAGCTAGGATAGGCAATTCATATCCAGTGTTTGAGCGCACAACTCTTTGAAAAAAGTGTTAAGTTCAATTAAAGTCAAGACAACGTCACTTCTTAAATACCCCTAGCAGTAATGGGGAGTAGTCTTTAAAGAAAAACATGACAGTCGTGACTTTTCAACCTTGAGATTCTGCAGTCATGCAGAGAAACACAGTTCCAGATATTGGAAGTGAACCTATCTGGAAATTTGATATCGAACAGCCACTTACAAAATTTATTCCTTTTATCTTCTTGTAATGTGTACAGTACATGTGGCATTGTTACATGATCCCCTTCACGCCTCAAATGTATTTATTTACTATAGCCCAAAATCTCTAAGTCATGCCTTGAATTGATATTATCCTTAGTTTTTCTTAGACTGTTCATTAAAGTGAATAAGATGTTATCGGCAATATTCTTCTCAATATGCGTAACATCTAAATTATGCCGAAGTCGAAGTGTTGACCAATAAGGTAATGTGAAGAATATGCTACACTTTGTCCAATTCAACTCTTTAGCAGTATGTTTTTTCTTCTTACGAGATTTGCCAAACTGAACATCCCCAATCATTTGCAATTGAGTTTGAATATTGTCTCCTCCTATATCCCTTAGTGGCATGAGATGATCTTCTTTACCATTGAACAACCATTTCCTCATTCTCCATATGTGATCTAGCGGTAAGAAACGTTGTTGTCCCATATGGCAATGTTTTCAGCCATATTCCAACCAATTTGAGTCTGTTTCCACATTGCAAGATCGAAAAGCCAATTTTCGTTTTGTTAACCAGCTAGAGAGATACCCGTAGGCAGAGAAGTCATTGATTGTCCACAATACGGCAGCATGCAACATAAACGTCTCCTTAGTTGAAGCATCATAGTTGGTACCCCATGTTCCCAAAATTCAAGTAGTTCATCGAGTAACAGCTGCAAGTAAATATCGATCTCATTCCCTGATGACTTTGGGCCAGGAATAATTAGAGATGTCATGAAGAATTGGTCTTTCATGCATGACCACGGTGGTGTAACAACCCTGCCCTGGGAAGGTTGGGGTTGCTACATACATACTCATCCCTCTACAGTAATCTCCTTTATTTATTTATTTTTATTTTTTTAAGTAATATGGGATCAGCATGAACATGACACACATGTACTCTAAATTTCTAATTTAAAAAAGGGAATACCTAATAGACATTCTATTCAAACATTCATCCATAAGAGACTCTCAGAGTTTATCATATGCTCGTAAAAACATAACTGTTCTAGTTAGTAAAAGACTCCTTCTCTACCATATGTACAAGAAGGCACTAAGTCAATATATAAGGGTTTACCATCACCCTACCATAACGGTAACACCATACCAAAAGATACATGGTTTAAAGTCAAACCCAACAAAACGTCCCGACAAGAGACCCCTCCCAACATAAAAACAACTTTCATAGAAATAACCCATCATTTATGTAAGGTCGAACCAACAAGGAAGACACCAAATGTTTGCCTCTCCCTCTATAGTAATGCCCTACTCCCCAACCTCTTCGTCATTACCTAGAAGTTTAAAACATAAATACAAAGTGAATCTAATATTCAGTAAGCAGTACACCATGTTGTTAACTTATTAATCATCTAATATTTTTTTTTGAAAACATGCATACATAAACATTTGATGATTCTGACGATGCTTTCATGCATAAACAATTGGAGAAATAAATCATACTTTCATGCATAAACATTTAAACTATACTTCCATGCAAAACACTTAAACAGTACTTTCATACATAAACATTTAAACAATACTTTCATGCATAAACATTTAAACAGTACTTTCATGCATAACACTTAAACAGTACTTTAATGCATAAATATTGAAACAGTACTTTCATACATAACATCACTTTCATGTTTTACTTTCATTTGGCCGGTACACACTATTGCGCCCCGTGGGTTAGGAATCCCTTTCCGTCAGGGAGCAGCATTGGATGCACCGTTAGTACTACTTATCTAGCATTGCAATCTGCCCAGTCCTTTGGTACCATCATTCATATATTAGTCATGGTCATTACGTAGTTTTATACATTAAAACATTTATTTCCTTTCAATCCTTCCTTCTTTCATTTAGTCCTTTTCATTTAACAATTCATTCATAAAAAAACGTCATTTAAAAGAATGAGCTTAAACATCATTTTTCATACAGTTATGTATCTTCATACCTTAACATTCTTTTAATTTCTTTTCTTTCTTTGCAGTCAAACATTTTCATTATCTTTTCTTAGTCCAATGCATATGTATTTATTTTTTAAAAAGAGCATTTCATGTCATGCTACGTATAAGTAGGATATTAGTTATTTGAGAGAGCATGTGTGAAAATCTCATGACTTAGAATCTACGTGCATGCATTACTTTATATACATACAAACAATTATAATCAATAGGGTGCTTAACAAGTGCTACCAAGAAAGGCTTGTCCATACTATAAATTTATTTACCCTTTCTTTAAAAAAAAACATTTGCAATAAGAGAGAGAGAGAGATTCTTTCATGAGAGAACTTTGTATAAGAGCATGGTCATAGCTACTTACCTAGATGCTTCTCGATACTTCCAATCGTCAATATAAGTCCTATTCTAATAAATAACATAAGCGTATTAATACTCATATAATATTTCTTTAGGCCTCCCTTTAAGCAAGAAAGCTGTAATATTACAATTTAACGTCTTTTCTACCCTTAACATTATCTTAATTAACAAACCTCTCATTTAACCTTTACAAGAATAACATAATTAATACTAGAGCATGTTATACTCTAATCGTACAAGCAATATTTAATAGTTTAGATAACATCTCCCATTAGAATTAAACATAGCATAAAGTATAGCAAAATTACCCATTAAACAAATTGCAAAACCTTTAAACACTTAAACTTATGCCTTACACATTTAATACCTTTTAAAAGCAAGGTATAAAATTATAAAACCCAAGCAAAACCTCTAAATAAATCTCAACATAGTACACATATCATCAACATATATATATGTGTGTGTGTGTGTGTGTGTGTGTGTGTGTGTGTATCAAAAGATCAACTAACATCAATTATAAATAATCAAGTTAGTTATTAAAAAGACCATTTTCAAATATAGGAGAAATACATAGTAAATTCCCTAAATAAATTTTGGTTTCGGCCAAAAACAAAGCATACATGTTTATTTGCAACATAAGAATTTAAATACATAAAAACATAAGCTAAACAATTTAGTTGGCTTCTAAAATACATCAAAATTAAAAGAGTTAAATTGATTTTTGCCTTAAGCTCCTAGTTTCTTTCAAGAGGTAAAGTGGAGATCCAAAACTTGAAGAAGATAAGAGGAGCTTGATTCTTGAAGAGGAGAAGAAGAGAGGGAAAGTGGCTTTGGCTAGCATGGAAAGTGAGGTGAAGAAAACTTGTTCTTCCTTTCTTGGGTGTAGGCCGACGGGTTCAAGGGATAAGATTAAATTACTTTTTGGTCAAAAACTTATTTCATTAGCTAGGAAGGATGACCGACGGTTCAGGAGGCAAAGACTTAATTGTCTTTTGGTCAAAACTTGTCTCACAAGCTTGGAAGGTAGACCGACGGGTTCAAGATCAATTAAAGGCATAAAGCTATTTTTATCAAAGAAGCCAATGAATTCAACAAGGAAATAAAGATTTAAGTCACTTGGTCAAAGCTTATATTGAAATCTTAAGGAAACTGATGACTAGGATTAATTGTAAGAAGATATTGACCCTACCTACCACATCCAATGGTAGAAATCAAATGGGGCTATTTCTAAATTAATTAACGTTAAGGACTTAAGAGAAAATACTATAAAGTCTTAAAAATCATGTACTTAATTTATTTTAATAACCCACATAAAAATAAAAGCACATCTATCTTAAAATAAAATAATATAATAATATCTTAAAATATTTAATTTAAAGAATTAATAAAAGATGAAATGACGTAAGGACTTATGTAGTAAGACTCGGATATTACAGGCAGCAAGTTATACGGGGCAAGGATCGCTGGCCAAATGCTATGAAACCAAGTTTTTGAAAGGAGTCAAGTTGTCTCTTGCCAGACCAAGCCTAACATTGTGAGGATCCGCAGCACTATGATGTTCATCAAATTTCTTCCAGCACTCAGAGTCGGTTGGATGTCTCATATTGGTATCTTCTATCACCCGTTGCTTTTTATGCCATCCCATATCACCTACAATTTTTGCAAAAATAAAGAGATGCCGCAATCTCAGTTTCAACGAAAAGTGACGCAACACTTTTGAGGTATAACATGTGACTCGTGTGTATTTGGCATCCACCTTGAAACCTTACATATATGGCATTCATTAAGAGTTAGCATTTTTCTTCCAAAATAAGATGTAGTCGTTGGTGCAAGCATGGGTTTTGTGGTTCTTGAAACCCAAACTGAACTTCAAAGACCTTGATTGTGGTAAACATCATATAATTGTGGCAAAAGAGCATCAGGAAAGGCAGATCGTAATAGATCAATGAGCATGTCAAATGACTTAATTGACCATCCACTGATTGATTTGATGTGTAACAACTTGAAAACGAATGACAGCTTTGTAAATTTTGTACACCCGTTGGAAAAAGACGTTGGGCATCCTCCAGTAGCTGGTTAAAAGTAGTTGTTGGTGAATCTTTAGGTATTGGTGGCCTATTTGGTGTAGGAGTGTTGTCTTGGGGCACATCAACAAAAGTGCTTGCCCAGATATCGTCCAACATATGCTGCATGTCATCAATGTAATCATCTTCTAGTATAACCTCGTCACCAATATCATCGTTACTAACATATAATGTTGTTTTCTCCTCTCCATGAAATATCCACTGGGTGTAATTTGAATTGATCCCTTTGATAAACAAATGAGTTTCCACCTGAAATATAGGCAGCCAAAGATTGTTAAGGCATACACAACATGGATACCGAATGCAATCCCTTCCACTTGCATGGTTTTCATTCTTATGTGATGAAAGTTTTAACCCCTTAAACGTATACAGGTGATAAAAGTCTATCAGGCTCGTTTATCCAACTTTTGTCTATCTAAAAATAGATATGGTTGGAAAGGAAGTTAGATAAATAGAGACCGTCATGTATAGTTGATGAAGTCACATTTGAAACTAACATGAATGAAATGTGGAATAATAATATATGGTCGAAGGAATTGAATGGTGGAGCAAAATGAAGGCTGAATATATTTTGTTTCATGTGATTAAATGAATGGTGTCTACATGTTATTTGTTGCTATAAAGTGTATAGTTCATCCTTATAGGACATGCAAGTGTGTCAATTTGAGTTTGGGTCATACGAGAAAAGTGGGTATGTTACAAGTAGTTGACACATTCCACTATGAGTTAGTGGAATGAGTGATGTTACGCAGTTGTACGTTAGACATCGAGTATAGTAGAGCCCTCAAACCCAATGGTACTCCAATCTTGATTGAGTGATTAAAAGAATCATTATCAGTTGGATATATAAATTCAACATATGATGTTAGTTGAGACAGGAGAATAAATGTTTAACTTGAAGAGCATTTATGAAGGTGGCTAACTATCTCATAACGTTTTTGGTCATGTATGGTTAAAGGATAATTGGCTGTCTAAACATAAATGTACCAGATGAAGATCATCAGGCAATTGAAAAGTTAAAAATCTAAATGGGTCTTGTTTATGACATTATGTGAGTGTATATGGTCAAAATTGGTATCAAATAAGTTGTCAACTACATTAAGGTGTTAAAAGTTAAATGATGATGCTAGCTACGTAGTCTCTAGTTGTCTATATAGTAATTTATCAAAAATAAATAAAAACCCCTATATAGTATATTGTTGCTGGTCTATACTAAGCAATGGCCAAGGCTATCATGTTTACACATTGTAATTAGTAATACATAATAAAGCACTAACAAATGACAATTCAAAATCGCGGTACTGAATTAAGATAATTCATCACATGTCAAGTGAAGGGAGATGCATTGATATGATCATGAAGTGATCCCTTGTAAATAGTTACCAATTAGAACGAAGAGTTATTGCAAAACAAGAGCAAGAAGCAGGGTTCCATTAATTGAACAAAGATATAAAACATCCATCTGTGTTTTGAGAATTCTTGAAATGAAAAATAAGGATTTGCAGCTGTAGATGCAATTGTTTCCTTCAATACCCAACTAAACAAGTTTAAGCTCGCCCCTGATTGAAATGGCTCACCAACAATTATGCCGGGCTCAGCCAATGCCCATTAAATCAAAAGCACTCGATGTCCATCCTACAATCTGCACCCAATAATCCTAGTAAATTTCAGTTTAAACTCAATATCAGAATATAACACAAACAAAATAATAAAAAAAAAATTAAGGAAAAAATTGTAGGAGTAATGGTTTTAATCACAATCTTAACTACATAAACCAACTAGGGAAAATCAACTACAAAGCACTTTCCTTACCTCCTCTTCACGTAAGGAAAATCAACTACAAAGCACAACCTCAGCCCATTTAACTTCTCTCCATACTTAGCACTAAGCGAAAACTTTGAAACTCCTCATTTCAAGCATGGTAAAGGGATTTATGAACATGACTAAAAGCATGCTTAATGTCCAATAAAGGCCATTGAGTTTTATACATTCCAGATATATGAAGGACGTGGGTTAAGAATGTATAAATGATAGCAATTTACTTAGAAATGGAAGGGAACAAGTTAGTCTCATAATAATCTGGAATTTTCACAAAAATTGAAGTTTGATACCTTTTTAGTAACTTGTTGGAACCAAATTAATTGAAGAGCTAAAACTTAGAAGATGGCTTGTTTTTGTCCCTTGTTTTAAATACAATTTTTCATACTAAAAAATAACTTTGGTTGAGCAAAATAGGGATGCAATGGACTGGTTGAAGCCCCAAAACAGAGTATAAAGCAGAATTTGCTGCACTACCATGGACAACTAGTAGCTTTAGTACATTCATGCTCCTAAACATTCCTTATTTAACCATAATATCAACTACATAAACCAATCATACTAGAGTTGAAGAAAATTTGAGAAGAAACATCGTATTTTTTGTGAAAGCATAGCATAAATAGCAAGAGGAGCTCTCGGCAAACCCGGAAATTCTAATCAAACCTACTAGATTGAATAAAGTCATTGATTGCTTACTTGGGCAATCTTGAAGAAAAGTGTTCTCAAAGTGCATTCCCATGATCTACTAGTTTAACACAATCATAAAGGGTTAAAGGCTCTCAAAACATTTGTTCAAACTCAATATTAAAAATAGAAGATCTTCTCAATATTAAAAAGAGTAGAAATAAATATCAATATTCAATAAGCCCACATTTGGAATGACAGCGATCAATTACCCCAAAACAGACCCACAACACAGATGCATAGAAAAAAACCACAACTCAGATGCAAAAAACAAAACCACAACTATCATGTGCACTTAAATCCCACTGCACTAAAACAAAACCACATAACAGATTAAGTTTGTAGTGCAAGTTGTCACAAAGGCTAGTAGAATGTAGAAAACACAAGCTAAAGGCCACTTCTCTTTCTTTTATTTTTTCGATATAAGTTTTAGTAATTTGAAATATAAAATAGATGTTAAACACATGTAGAGGATCTGAAGGCATGAACCTTATTGTTAAAAAAATAGAGAAATGCACTAAAAATATTAATAAATATCAATGGGTGGAAGCTCATCTAATACTCTAATGGGAAGCACCAACTTTAACAATATTTAGTAATATTATTCATCTCGACGGAATGTGGCAGCTTCTCACTGCATGGAAGTTTTAAGTGATCATTATAAAAGTCAATATTTAATATAGACTGGTTTTGCTTTCCTTGCCTTTAAATCATTCGATGGATTTAATCCTAGGCCGATGATGTAAACGAGGTTGATTATCAGCACAAATCATTTGTCCCTACCACAAATAAGAAAACATAGTATATATGTAAAATCTTGCAACTTCAAAAACAAAAACAAAAAAAAGAATAAAAAGGAGAGCTTGAGTGTGAGAGAAGGATGATTCAAGTTAGGAAATCCCTTAGTACTCTTTTTAACTTACCAACCACATGTTTCCCACTTTTCCTATCAAACCCCCAGTACGCTTTCTCCCATACCAAGGTCAAGCTTTGAATATTTAAAAAAATATTCATATGTGTGTGAGAAACGTCGCTTAATTGTTAAAGCATGTAGAAGTCAATATAGATCAACAAAACAATATACATACATACATACAAACTGAAAATTAGTTGGTGAAAGTTTGCAAACAAAAGTCAGTAGATATATGATTTCAATGTCCAAACAAAAAGGGAAAAAACCATTCAGAATCAACTACTACTACCAATTATTTTCCTATATTGCATTTAGAAAGTAGAGCATCTGGGCCATTTCATTTAATTAGGATTTTCTACAGTGAATTAAATAGGTAAATCTGTAGATATATTGAGCAAGAATCTAAATTAGATCAACTTTGACAAGTAAAGAACAGACAAGAAACTGAATAATTATATTATAACAAAATTTTATTCATTACTATTCAAAACAAAATTAATATTAAAAAATTATATTATAATAATATTTTATTCATTACTATTCAAAATATATAATCTCATTTCATCTCATCTGTATAACCAAACATGGCCTAAACAGTTAGAGCAGCTCATGTCAAACACACCACAAAAGTCTATTCTAATTTATGTAAACTCAGCAATTTATAGATGCTTGTGATTAAATTAGTTACACAAATGTAATTTACAGCAAGGATTAACTATGTTCCAAAAATTTTGCAAGATAAGAGCTTTGTGGACAAAATTAACTAGGGGTGTAAAAAAAAAACTGGTGAACCGGTAAACCAAATTGGATCGGACCAATCCGGTGGGATCGGTTCAGTCCCCAATTTGATTCGGTTCAGTATCCGGTTCTGATTTTTCTTTTTCTAAAACCGGACCTGACTAGTTCACATATATATATATTAACTTTTTCTATTGTATATAATTTTTATATATACTATATAATTATATATAAAATAGTTTTGTATTATATGGTAAATTACTAATTAATATAATATTAAATTTTAAAATATTATATCATTTTGTTTATTGTATTAATAGTTATATTAATATTATATAGTGCATATTAATAGTTATACTAATACTATATGACTATATTATATATTATAATATATCATTATAGTCTATAATACAATTATAATATATATTATAATATATTGCAATATATTATCACTATAGTATTATATATTATAATATATTATATTATATATATATATATTATATAATATATAAGATAGTACATTAAAAGTAGAAACCGGTAAAATTGAAGTACTGGTTTAGGAGGATAACCGGTGCGTAATCGGTTTGAAAAATTACAAAACCAGTGCATACCGGTTCCCTAAATTTTGTCCAAAACCAAACTGAACCAGATCGGTTACACCCATAAAATTAATAGAAAAGATTAAACATAAAAGTATATTTTTTATGAACTAATCAACATAATTATACATTGATATGGACATATAAAAGAGGAAAGACAGTGAACATATTAAAAATCCGAGAGTTAGATAAAATGAACAATTGTGTAAAGACTAGTCGTCAATTTGTAAATGGATCAGTATGCATCTAACAGACTACAATAAGTAATCAATACTCAGTATGAACAAATTAATCAGTTACATAATTAACTAGATACATTTAGATTCTGAATGCATAGTGAAATAAAACAATCAAGTAGGTTTGTAAAAATAAAATATATAAACATCTTTTCCCAAGGAGTCTAGGTAAGAGCATATTATTATTAATTAATAATATAATTTTTGGGCAAGTTAATTTCAGGTGAGAAAATCCAACTATAAAAACATGTGGCATATTCAGCTATATTGCAATAAAGCTGTCACACAGAATCTTAACAAAAGGTGTTTAAGCAATATATAATGGCTTACTACAAATCTTAACATTCAGTTGAATAGAAATAATCGTTTTCAAGTGACGCGATTCTATTCCAAGCTCTTACATTTATTGGCAAGCATAAGAATGGGTTTATCATTGAGTTTCATGATGAATTAAGAGAGAGTATGGTAGAGGATAACTTTCATCCATCAACAATGCTAAGGTTATCCAATGCCTCTCATGTTCGATGAGAGGTGGGATAAGGTAATCGAAACAAACAAGATACTTGACAACAGATTAATTGAGTCAAATATCTCCATTTATTGAACTAAGTATTATGTCATCCAATGTGTTTATAGTCACAAAAATTATGGTAGAATTAGCTATGATGAATTTAAGGCAATTATGAAAATAGGCATGGACACAAAAAATGGCAGCTCGGCAAATATCCTAGAGCATTTCTAACTGCACTAAGCCTCAACATGTTCACTCACAAATATAGGGAACTAAGGGTAAAGTAATCACCTAGCTACCCTTCTATTGAACATCGTCGAAACTATTTTCCTTCCTCCTCGAAACAATGAAAACTCTCAAGGAAGGTCAAATTTTTGCAAAAACCATTCATCGATAGGCATCATGAATAGGTTGATTTTGACTCTTTAATATCCAAAAGAAAGGGGACTTTAATGTACAAGCGTTTGTACACGCTTGTTACAAATATAGAGAACTCTCACTCTCACTCTCACCTGTCATTGAGAATTATTCTAAAATACCATCTTCATTATTTTCTGCTTTAAAGATGAAGAGAAGAATTTCCGAAGGCATCGATCAAGAGAAAGATTCTAATAAGAACCTTATGAGCATACCTATGCAGTAAATTTAATTTAATAAACTTAATATTTAACTACGTACACATTTTCTTGGAGGATGAAGTATGCAATTCGATAATCTAAAATGATCCAAACATTCCATTACCATGTGATAATCTGTTTCTCTTTTTTCTTTAGTGAACTCAACTCAATGCTTACTTCTGTACTATGTCTAAGTTCATTTTTCATCTTTTTTTCTCATTTTGAGGAAGTAATCTCGGCATTGTGACCAATTGGTTTAGGCTGATTCCTAGATGTCCTTTGGGAGGACAGGCATTATGCACCAAAAATCATTTGTTCGAAGACACCATTCACTTTGACCTTGAGGTAGGGATTGTTATTTGCCATTCTCTCCTTATTTAATCTGGAGAGAAGGTGGAACTTGCTAGTTGGAGGTCAACTATTTCTCTTCTTGCTGATTTTGTTTCTAGAATTGGTGTATTCTGATATTCTAAATGTGTAAGTAGTCTCTCACCTTCATTAATGATACTTAGTGCTTCCAATTCCAAGTACTTTTGAACCACCCTTTAATATAAAGAGTCCAGTTGATTTTGGTATTAAGGCTACTGAGTTGCCTTGCAACATCATGGATAATGTTTGAGCGCGCAACACGTTTTTGAGCAACAGAACAGAACACAGAAAACAATCAAGGTGGGTATTTGAGTGACATATACAAGGGTTACGTGAAATGACCTTAGCCTGTAAGCTCCCCCACTTTCTGCAACGACTTCACGACATCATATACTCCACAAAAAAATTTAGGTACTTTCTTCTCTCTTCACAAAATTCACTTACTTACATATTAGAAGGAACCCAAAAAGGGCCATAAACTCTAAAAGAAAAAGGCTCTGTTTTTGCAAGAATATTACCCATGAATTTTGCATTATGCTAATACCCACAACTTAGACCATCACATACACAAAAGGCAAATGTACAAAAATTAAACCGAAAGGAAGAACATGCTTTTAGATTCAAAAACAAAGAATTTTTGGAAAGCAAACTATGCATGAAGGGGGAGTGATAGAAAAATTAGAAAAGATATACCTGTATGGAGTATATTCCCTAAAAATCAGCCTCGGTCGACAATACTTGAAGCCTGAAATGTTAACTCTGAAATGAAAATGGAGGCATTGTGCAGTGATTTTGTAGGTGAAGGAAATGTATGGCAAGCTTTCGCGGGAGGACAATCAAGTGAGAAAGCCGCATGCAAATTGGGGTAACCAATGGGTGGATTTGCAGGGAGGTGAAAATGAAGAAACGAGAACGAAGGGGAGAAGGGTGTGGGAAAATGGGACTTCAAAAATGGGCTAGTAAGAACAATAGAGGAGTTTATGCAATGAAGCCTTAAAATGGTGATCAATTCGTCGCAAACAGGGGTGACCAACGATTTGCGGGTGGAAGAAAATGGAGCTTGATTTTATGGGGTTCGTCGATGTGGATAAGGGTACTGTTGGGGGCAAATATGTTGGGGGAAATAAAAGTTTGCGTTTTAGCGCCCAGACTGCATTCCAATGATTATTGTTGTGTCGTAACAAGTTATTTCATATTGCGACGCAAGGAATCGTTGGTGATATTAAATAAATCGGTGCAAAAAGTTTCTTAAGTAAAGCCCAGTATGGAATTTGAAGTTTGATGTTAAAAACATGCGGCAAATTGAAAATCGTTATAAACAATGGTCATTTGTGGCACTTTTATTTGCAACGATTTAAAAATCGCTACAAAAACTACTTTTTCTTGTAGTCATTGCTCGGTAATCGTGGCAATATAATCTACTATGTTATTAAGAAAGGGCTTTGCTACACGCAGTCGGGAAACGCA
Organism: Carya illinoinensis; assembly: GCF_018687715.1. NCBI lineage: Eukaryota > Viridiplantae > Streptophyta > Magnoliopsida > Fagales > Juglandaceae > Carya > Carya illinoinensis. Next base: position 32,813,495 of record NC_056756.1, read on the forward strand.
GTCGGCGTGCAGTCGGCTGTACGGAATGAATAAAAAAAAATTATAAAAAAATTATTTTATATTCAAGGGGACCTGCATGAATTATAAAAAGCTATAAAAATATATTTTTTTTTTCATGTAGATTCTGTATTAATTTTTTTTTTATAGCCGACTGCACGCCGACTGCATTTCCCGACTGCACAAATCATTTCTGATTAAGAAAATATAAAAAATATTTATAATTGTGAATTGTGTAACCGCCACGTAATCATTTTGAAAAAAATTACTAAAACATAAGATTTATATGAAGAAAATTAATTTTTTAATAATAAACTCTACTCTTTTTTAAAATAATTACACGATATTTATATATTTTATAATTACATGTAAAATTACTCTTAATAAAAACATGAATTCAATAGTGCCAAATATTTGCCGACAGATATTGTTCACAACTAAATATATACAAGATTTTCTATAAATAAATTGCAAATGGTAAAATGGGCTCGAGGGAAAAAAGATCCAAGATAGAAACCGGATTCACTTCTTTTCTTTAACAAATTGATAAATTATACAGGTGGAGGTGGCAAGTCGAGCCAAAATCCAAGCCTTCTTGAATGGCAAGAAAATGTAATCCCCCACAAGCTTTCTTTACTGCTTCCCAAGCTTCGGCTTCATTTGTTGTTATAGGAGTTTTCTTGTAAGTGGTATAAACATAACGGCTGGTGTAATGTCCATCTTTATGGTAGATCTTTTAAAAAATAATTTTAAGAAAAATAGATAGAAACTACAATTCATTTTGAAATTTTATTTCTTTTCTTACCAGGATACAAAAGACTCCATATTTATAAATAAAACTCGTTTCTTAATTAAAAATGTTATAATAGAAAATATTAAATTTCATAATTAAAGTCTCTCGTACAAAATAACATGCCTAGGCATATTGTCCCCCATGCATACTAATCCAAATTCGTTTAATGTTCATATGAACAATAAATGTGTCTGTTGAATTCAAGATTTTAAGATTTGTGTAATTATATATCTACACATGAATTTTGATGACAACAAATAAATTCAAAGAATAAAGGAGTCTCAAACTCAAGTTATTTACACAATGAAATCAAGCATATCAAGAAACCAAGTATAAATAAGAAGGGAACAACTTCACATTAAAGTCATAGAGTAATATTGTAAATCTCTTAAAAATTCAAAATTAAGATTAAGGTTCAAAATTAATATTTTATCATAAAATATTAAAATACATTTTCAATATGTGTATGAATATTTAAAAAATTATATATGAAAATTTTAAAAGATGATTCATTGTCATCTTTCACATGTGCATGATATGATTAAAGGTTTGAATTTTGAAAATATTAAAGATAATTGATTGTCATATTTTACATGTGCATGCTTTATTTGAATATTTTTTTAAAAAAATGATTGATACTTTTTTTGACTTATGTAAAAAGTAGGTAATTTTGTTTGAAAATTTTGAAAATATTAAATATGATTGCTTGTCATCTTTCACATGTGCATACTTTATTTGATTGATACTTTTTTTGACTTTTGCAAAAGGTAGATGATTTTGTTTGAAAAATTTGAAAAGTAAAGTGTGCTCCTTTTGTCATATACAAAAAATAAAAATGTTAGATTTAAAATTTTTGAAAAGTGAATGGTGTTGTCTTTGACATTTGAATATTTTTAAATTTAAATATGAAGTCTCATATGCCTATAAATAGATCATTTGAGTGCTTCATATTTACAACACCAAGAGTATATAATATTCATTCAAAGCTTTCATTCACTTTTCTCTAAGTATTGAGCCTTAATCCTTATTCATTTTGAGAGATATAGTTTACACTATATTGTTCTTGTTTCACTCATTGAGAAGTTTTTTCTGATAACCTACCCATTATCAGCTCTTGTATCAATAAAATGGTGTGTATAACCCTTGTGCGTGTAGAAAGTGTTCTACATAGGGAATAGTTGCATTACCACGTGTAAGGCGATTGCAGTGTAGATGGTGTTCTACAAGAATCCTTTGTAGCGGTGTTATTCAAAGGTGTAATAGGTTTTTATCTCCACCTGAAGGAGGTTGAATAGTAAATTCGGAGATTCTCAAGGGGTAGCTTGAGACGAGGACATAGGCAGTATGACCGAACGTCGTTAACATACTGAGTTTGTTTATCTTACCCTTACTCTTTATATTTATTGCTGCTTTGTATTTTTTTTTTATATTTTATATTGTGTATTTGATTTATAATTGTTAATTTTTAAATACAACTCAATTCACCCCCTCTCTTGTGTTAGTCATCTGGACAACAATGTCAGTATTCTTGAGCATGGATTGATCCGTGTCTTCATCAATTTCTAAAGAACTGTGTCAGTACTCTGTTAATAAAGTAGTTAATTAGGATACCATCAACATTTCCTGGAAACTGGAAAGAGATACAACATTTCATGTATAAAATCCACTAAACTCAATACTTTCAATGAAGACCGTGAGAGAAAGCAGATAAGAAAGGAGTAAGTTGGCTAAAATTTAATAAAACTCAACACACCCACCACATTGAGGTTTTGTACAAAATGAATTCTCAAAATTTGAGATCATCAGCAATATTATGATGCTTAACAACTCGTCCACGCAATATTATGTTGAATGTTTGAGGTACTCGCAAGTGGTAAGTATACCTATAGAGAATGAAGAAACAAGCAGTATTGTAGTATACTCGCAGGTAGTATACTACAATCAGTGATGTGTGAAAATTTGGTAATCAAACTTCATAAAATGAGCCCACCTCCATAAACATAAATTATATTGTGGTAAAACTCACCATGGCCATTCCCTATAAGAATGGGGTAGAGGGGATCAAGACCTGGGTGCATGGGTAATTAATCAATCAAGAAAGAGAAGTGCAATTCACCATTATGAACTCATTTGATAGCTCAGAGTAAAACCACTTCAGTTAACCAAATGAACATATTTAAATACTAACACAATGAATATGCACAGAAAAGAGCAAGATGTCATGGAAGAAAAAAAAAGTCAAATGATCTTACTTGCTTCAAAAGCTCTCCTTCTGTTGAAAATGGAGACCACTGCAACAGTATGGAAAGATTAGACATAAAACGCTCTTTAGCACATAGTATTTCCCGAGTGCCAGTTGATGTATTAAACCTGTAGTCCACCTGCAACAGCAACAATGGTGGGTACTAGAGTAAAAGAAACGTCAACAGAAAGGGGATAACAGAACATGCAACACCATAACAGTCCACGGAATCATAAAACAAAATAATGTTATATAAGTAACAATTATTGCATTAAAAAACACTAATCTCATCTAATTATTATAACTTTCCCAAACTCCCACACAAAATATAATAAACAATTCAACTTTTTTAAATCTTAAAACAAAAATAATATTAAAAAATAATATTCTAACAATATTTTATTCAATTTTCATCTCATCTCATCTCATCTCATCTTAATTCACTATCCAAACCTCTCCTAAATAAGCCCACTAACACCTATGGATGTTGTCAAGAGGCAATAGTGTTGAAAAAGAAAGTGTTGAGCTCCTCTATCATTCATTCTCGTCCACTGGGCAACCAGAGACGACAAGAGAGGTGTGGGTTTGAATGAAAACGAAAGGGGCTTGAGTTTCAGAGTGGGATCAGCCAAAAAAAGAAGAAGGAGAAACTACCAAAGCAGAAGGAATGAACAAAGGAACGAACAACTTTAAAGTGGATTATTGTTTTTATACAAACCAATCATGCTATTTGGGCAAACACGGAGTCTAGATTTCGAAGGAATATGTAGACCAAACAATATTGTGAAGCTTACCTAGATTTCAAAGGAAGGGAGACTTGGAGAGGCAGTCTAGGGCAAACACGCAAATGTCAATTTCCTCTACCAAATCAACAGACCTCAAATCACGATTTCCTCACCCCATTGTCATTCCTTCTTGATCTCAGATGTCGATTTCCTCTTAAATCGTGAGAGAAAAGCATTCAGACAAGGAGAAAGGGGAGAAAGTGGAGGTCGTTCGGGGGAGAAACAGAGTTTGGGGGAGAAAGGGAATTTGGGAGTCTGCAGCGTGTTAAGCTGTGATTGGGAAATTTAGATTTCCTGAAAAATTGAGGCAATGGAGGTGCCATTCATTTGCTTTTGTTTTGACAATATTTTGAAAGAAATGTACTATATTAAGTTTTTGTTTTGACTAATATTATGCTTGCTCAGTACTCTTCGATCCAAATATTATATATATAATATATTGTATATAATAATATTTTATTATGTATATTATATATAAGATAATGTTATTATAACTTTATGTTAATATATAAATATATAATAATGTTATTATAATTTTAAATATGAATATTTATTTGATCATATGCTTTAAATATAATATATATATATATATATTAATAACATTTTATCGCTTAATAAATTTTCAATATATTCTTTTTGATAATTATATCAGTAAATTAGTAATACTTATAGACTTAAAGTATATTACTAAAAGTAATATAAGAATGTTAGTATAAGACCATAAATTATAAATTGTAGTTAAATTATTATATAAATCACTATAGTATTAGTTACACTAATACTATATCACTTATGATAGTACTATTAACTATAGTGATATAGTAATACTAATATTATTAATGATATAAACATACTATCAACACAAACTTTTCAACACTGTAGTATATTGTCAATCAAATTGTGGCCGCCTAGCCAGAGTACAAGGCTAATGCTTGTAGATTGAATGATCAAGAAATTGCTTAAGATCTTTGACAGCAAATATATAGAACTTGACCACTAAATGTTAAATAAACTCTTAACTCCTAGTTTTAAATAATAGAATGTAGTTAGATTAATGCAAAAACAGACCTTGCAATAACACGGATATATACAACTTGACCACTAAACCTTAAAATAACTTTAGGTGCCCGAGTCTCCTCTCATTTTCTCTCAACTGAGAATTGAGGTGGTATTTGCAAATCTCCTTTCCATTTACGGGTAGAAGGCAAGAGTGTTTTGTGTGGTGTGCTATTATGGAGAATTTACAAGCTTTATGGGAAATTTCAAACTGAGTGAAGAGGAAGATACAACAATTATGCTGGAGAATGAGGCGATATGGGAGGTTCAAAAAAGGGGGGAGCTCTGTCTTATTGGGAAAATCTGGATGGATAGATCTATTAGAAAGAATATTGTTGAAACTACCATGGCCAAGATTTGGAGGTTGAGTAAACAAGCAAAGTTTACAGAAGTTGGCTCAAATGTTTTCATTATCTCTTTTGCCAATCATGCTGATCGTGGCCATGTAATTGAGGGGCGTCTGTGGCTATTTTATAATCATATCTTTGTGATTGAATTATTTGATGGGTTCACACAACCAAGTTCTATGAAGTTTGATTCGGCAGCGATGTAGGTGCAACTCCATAACATGCCTTTGGTGGGAATGAATAAAGAATGTGGTGGAAGGATTGGAAGTTCATTGGGAGATAGAATACATGGATGTGGAGGAAGATAACGTGGCATGAGGAAGTTTCTTGTGACTTAGAGTCAGACTGGATTTGTTTAAACCATTAGCGAGAGGCAGAACTACAATGTTAAATGGCATGAAATATTGGATTCCAATCCAGTATGAGAAATTGCCTCAGTTCTGTTTTCACCGTGGGAGAATTTTGCATGAGAATGGTGTTTGTAGGGTGGTGAAACAAGAAGATAATGTTCCTACTCAATTTGGGACATGGTTGCGTGTAGGGGCAGATGGCAGACGACTACGTGGGGGGCCTTGGGGGAGAACTAATAGACCAGAAAAAAGGGTGGCTGAGGTTGGTAGCACGGTGGCTGAGGGAGGCTCAACTCACTGTAACAGAAAGAGTATTGGTTTGGGTGAAATTCAAGAGGACATTGAAGATGGTGTTAATAGTAGGCATACGTTAGACATTGAAGGTGGCAAGCATCAAGTAAGGGTAACATATATAATTGATGATGACATTCAAACTTTTGTAACGGCTATGGGGGGAGCAAATGGTGGGCCTATTACCAAGGGTTCAGGCATTGAAACTAGGCTAGTCCTGCAGGATTCAGTCATACCAACTGTATCATCCATGATCCAGTTTTTTCTCAAGCTTGAGTCCATTCACCTGGAACTGCAATGCCAGTTATACACAACACAAGATCATGGAAAAAATGTGCTCGTGTACAAGGTACTCCTTTTATTCCTAATGTTGAATTACAAAGTAAGAGGAGAAGTAGTGGTGGTATTTTAAATGGTGGTCATATGAAAAAACAGAAGCTTAAGAGTAAAGAGAAGGTGGGAGAGGAGCCTGTTATTTCAAAAAATCGGCAGTGGCTGTTATACAGCCCTGCCGGGATCAATGATTCTTTTAAGTTGGAATTCACGTGGGCTTGGGAACCTACATGGATTCAGAACTCTTCTTGACTTGGTCAGAAGAGAAGTTCTTGAGGTTCTTTTTTTTTTTTTTTGCAAGAAACAAGATTACATGATAAGGAGATGGAGAGATTGAAGTATAGATTGGGTTATGAAAATTGTTTGGCAGTAAGTAGTGATGGCAGAAGGGGTGGTATTGCTTTATTATGGAGGAAGGATGTGGACATTACAATTCTAAGTTTTTCAAGATCACACATTCATGCACGAGTTAAGGATGATGACTTAGCAAATGTTGAATGGTACCTCATTGGTATATATGGAAATCCTGAGGCCTCTAAAAGACATGAAACATGGGGCTCTAATCAGAGCTTTGAAAGTGGTTTCTTCTCAAGAATGGGTTGTGTTGGGAGGTTTCAATGAAATCTTGGGTTGTAATGAGAAGTCTGGGGGATTACAGAGGGTAGAGAGGCAGATGAAGGATGTTAGGGATGTATTGGATGATTGTGAGTTAAGGGATCTTGGTTATATTGGTCCCCCTTTCACTTGGTGTAACAAAAGAGAACCTGCATATAGTATCAATGAGAGGTTGGATAGGATCCTTTCAAATCATAGGTGGGGTTTATATTATCCTATGGCTCGAGTTCAACATGGTGTAGCTACATACTCAGATCATTTGCCTATTATTCTAAGGACTCATGAGTTACAGTTCCAAAGGAGGAGTAAGAGACCTTATGAGTAAGAGACCTTATAGGTTTGAGGCTATGTGGGTGGACTCACCTGATTGCAAGAATGTTACAGAAAATGCTTGGTATGAGGGACAAGATGCTGCTGGTTGCAATGCAGTGATGAGAAAGATCCAAAGTTGTGGTAAAAAGCTTACTATCTGGAACAAGTCAAAGTTTAGGCATGTGAGGCAAGGAATAGAGAAAGCAAGATCAAAATTAAAGTGGTTGCAGTCTAATGATCCCTGTTTTCAAAAAAGGGATGAACATAGGAAAGCAAGAGCATAAATGCAAGTCTAGATGGAGAAGGAGGAGATCATGTAGAGACAAAGGTCTAAATCCTTATGGCTGAAAGAGGGGGATGCAAATACCAAGTTTTTCCACAATAAGGCTTCTCAGAGAAGGAAGAAAAACTGGATAAAGGGACTAAGAGAGGAGAATGGATGTTGGAAATTTAATGAGGAAAGGGATAATTTGATTCTTAAGCATTTTAGTACTTTGTTTAAGTCATCGACTGAGGAAGGGCAGATGGATTTCCTAGATGGAATAAGGGGAAGGGTCAATGCTGAAATTAATGAGAATTTGGTGAAGGAATTTAGGGAAAAGGAAGTGGTTTTGGCTCTACATCAAATGGATCCCAATAAAGCTTCAGGTCCTGATGGTATGGCACCTCTCTTTTATCAACACCTCTCTTTTATCAAAAATATTGGTCTGTTGTTGGCAAGGATGTCACTCGAGCAGTTATGATGGCTCTTAATCAAGGTCAGTTTCCTAATGACTTACATCACACTTACATTACTTTGATTCCAAAGAAGAAACGGGCTGAGAGGATTACAGATTATAGGCCTATTAGCTTATTTAATTTCATTTATAAATTGATATCAAAGATTTTAGCTAATAGGCTTAAAGAGATATTGCCAACTGTTATTTCAAAGTCACAATCTGCTTTTGTTCCTATTAGATTGATAACAGATAATATACTTGTTGCTTATGAGTTGGTGCATTTTATGAGACAGAAAAGAAGTGGAAGGAAAGGTTTTATGTCATTAAAGCTTGATATAAGTAAAGTTTATGATAGGGTGGAATGGAGTTTTTTAGAAGTTGTGATGGAAAGGATGGGGTTTCATGAGAAGTGGATTAAGTTGGTTATGAGGTGTGTTAAGTCTGTTTCTTTTTCCATATTGGTGAATGGTGAACCAAAAGGGCCTTTGTTTCCAACTCGAGGGATTAGGCAAGGAGATCCATTATCTCCTTACTTGTTCCTTTTATATACTGAGGGGTTAATCACTCTTTTGCAGCAGGCTGAAACATCAAAACATATTGAAGGCTTGAAGATCTATGCTGGTGCTCCCAAGTTGAATCATATTATGTTTGTAGATGATTGTTTACTGTTTTGCAGGGCAAATGTATAGACTTGTTTGAATATACAGCATTTACTTGGTATTTATGAAAGGGCATTTGGTCAGAAGGTCAACACAGAAAAGACTTCAATAATTTTTAGCAAAAAATGTTAATCCCAGTAACCAGCAGGAGATTATGGATTTATGGGGAGTTCAACAATTTCAACAATATGACAAATACCTTGGCTTGCCTCCTATGGTTGGAAGAGGGAAGAAGCAAGCTTTCTAAGAATTAATCAAAAGGTTTGGCATAAATTGAAAGGGTGGAAAGAGAAGTTATTGTCCTAAGGAGGTAAATAAGTGCTATTAAAGGCTGTTGTAATGGCCATCCCTACTTATACTATGAACTGTTTCAAGTTACCATCTACTCTTTGTAGTGAGTTAATGGCAAATTTTTGGTGGGGCCAGAAGTAGGAGGAACAAAAAATTAGATGGGTAGGATGGAAGAGAATGTGTAAGACAAAGTTGTTAAGAGGGTTGGGTTTTAAAGACTTGAAATTTTTTAACCAAGCTCTTCTTGTAAAACAAACTTGGAGGATCATGACTGATGAGACTATACTTATGCATAAACTTTATAAAGCAAGATATTTCCCTTCCTCTAATTTTAATAAGTCAGGGCTAGGATCTACACCTTCATACGCTAGGAGGGGTATTTGGGAAGTAAAAGATGACATGATGGGGGGTTGCAGATGGAGAGTTGGGGATGGTAAGTCAATCAAGGTTTGGATAGATCATTGGATACCTGGATACAGAGTGTTGCAACATTCGACACAAGAAAATATTGATGAGACACTCATGGTTGAAGATCTTATTGATGAGAATACAAGATGGTGGAATATAGAAAAGGTGAGAAGGTTGTTACCACTTGTTGTAGCAGAATCTGTGTTGAAAATTTTGATCAGTAATGAGATGAGGCTTGATTGTATTATATGAGATCATGAGAAGGATGGGGTGTTTAGTGTTAAAAGTGTATATGACTATTTTCAGAAGTTAGACAGACAAGAGGGAGAGTGTTCAAATGCTGATAATTATAGCAAGTTTTGGACAAAGTTATGGAAGCTGAAACTACCTAATAAAATTAAAATCTTTGCTTGGAGAACTTGCAAGAATGGACTCCTAACCCGTGTCAATCTTAAAGGGAGGTTTATTATTAATGAAGCTCAGTGTGTGTGGTGCAATAATGAGGAAGATGTGGGGCATGCATTATGCTATTGTCCACCAGTAATTCAGTCATGGCACAAGCATTTTCGAGGTTTATTGAATATTGATGTGCACAAGGATGTTATACAGATTGCAATAGATGTCATGGAAGAGGGAAGGCCTGGTGATCTTGAAAAAATTTTCCTTATAGCATGGGGCATGTGGTATAGGAGGAACCAGTAGATCTTTAAACATAAAACTATACAACCTAGTATGGCTATTGATAAAGCTTTGACCATGGCAACTGAATATAAAGAGATCAAAGATGTGAGGCACCCGAGGAAAACACAAAGCTCTTGTTGGCAACCTCCATCTCTAGGTGCTTTGAAGCTCAATGTGGATGGGGCAACTTTTGAAGATTAGGATAAAGCAGGTGTAGGAATGTTGTTGAGGAATGATAGAGAAGTGGTTTTCTTTTCTACAAGCAAAAAGGAAAATGTTGTAACTGATCCTATGGAGGTGGCGTTGTTAGCAATACTGAGAGGGCTACAATTCTGCATTCCAATGGGAATTTTAGAGTTGGTTATTGAAAGTGATTCTTTAATGTTGGTAGAGGAATTAAACAATACTTCGGAGACAAGGTCAGCTTGGGGCAATCTAGTTCATGAAGTGAAAGAGTTGATGAAGAGAATACCAAGATGTTCAATTCAACATAAGGGGCACATGGCGAATGAAGCAGCTCACAACTTAGCAAGATATGCTAAGCATCTAGAGGATTTGATAGTTTGGTGGGATTCTTTTCCTGAATGTATCTCTCAAATTATTTGGTTTGAATCTGTGATGTAATTTTGTTGCCGTTTTAATGAATATAAAGTGCTATGTTTGCTATATAAAAAAAATAAAAATAAAAATAAATAAAAAAAATAAAACTTTTGCTTCAAGTTATAATGCATGAAATGTAATTTATTCAAATTTACTAGAACCATTTATTCGTCCAAAACTAAATTAAGCCAGCCTTTTATCAATAAATAAACCCTTAAAATAAAGCACCATTAAGCTTTACTTATAAAAAATAAAGAAGATTCTTAAATTTTCTCTAAGTACAAATTTATTAAAATGTAAACCTAACTTTTAAATTTGAAGCCTCTAGGCCTAGCAAAGTGGCATTGTTGGTTGGCGTGAGGATGCCAAGTGATACTTATATTTTCTTCCTTGCAAACACACTATCTCTCTTCCCTTAGCTTTGGCTTCTACCACTCTCTTCTCCTTTTTTTTTTTTTTTTCAATTTCTTCCCACGTAGCCTTCCTCTCCAACAACAATGCTTATGTTTCATTATTCTTTTTTTTTTTTTTTTGTCTTTTTTCCTTGTTGCATTAACAGCGGTAATTATAGTAATATTTTCGTTTAAAGGTATTTGCAACTTTTCTTAATTGAGATAATATTTATGGTTATGCTATATATTGACTCATCATATTTTATTTATGGTTAAGTTCTTGGTTTTGTTTATTGAGCATGAGAGGTGATGGCAATGACACATTATGATTTTTTTTCCATTTTGTTTTTTGGTAAGAACTTAAGTATTTTTTTATTTGTATCATTTAGATAAGTTTTTTTTTTCCTATTCTTTTTAATATTCCTTTAACAACCAATAAATTTATAATAGTCTTGCATCTTTGAGGTATATATTATTATCGGCGTAGCAATATAAATGCTAGCACACTATTAAATTATTGGTGTATAATTGATCAATTTTTGACATTTTATTAAGTGCTGCCAAAGCCATATATTATTATTAGTGTAACAATATAAATGCCAGCAAACTACTAATTTACCGGCGTAGATTTAGTTCAACTATCGGCATTCTTTTAAACGCTGCCAAAACTATATATTATTATCGGCATATCCAATAAACGCCAGCAAACTACAAATTTACCTGCTTATAATTAATAAATTATCAACCTTTTATAAATACTACTAGATCTAATTTACTGGCGTATAATTGATCAATTGTCGGTATTTTTTTAAATGCAACCAAAGTTATATATTATTATCAGTGTAACAATATAAGTGCTGGCAAACTCGATAATTTACTGGCGTAAAAAATAAGCGCTAGCAATAATATCTTCTTACCGGCACATAGACAAATGTCGATAATATAAACACTGGCAATTTTTAGTTTTTTGTAGTGGTTGCCATCTAACACGCACACGAATTGACTGCATGGACTGAGTATGGCATGAAATCTAGGTAGGTATTACGTTCATACTCTTCTAGAGTTTTCTTAAATAAATGAAAACACAAAAAAAAAAAAAAAAAACTACAGAACTCCTTTCGTGTAATCATCAGTCGATCTCGTTCCTTGCCTCAACAAATGAAGTCGCTGAAATAAGGTTTGGGTGTCGCTGAAAGGAAGGAAATGAACCTTCATCTTCTTCTTCATCCTCTTTCAATCAGTGATCTTGGCCTTGCCCAGTCTGTCTCATGATCGCCTCAACTGCTCCCACTATGCAAATGTTCTGCCTTTGAGTTTGATGCAACCAGTTTCACTTTGACACGATCTGAGACTTCCTTATAATAAAAAATCCACTCTACTTCATTCAACCAATCAATGAATTATTTGGCATGTAATGTACCAGAAAACTCAGGCAGATTAACTCTGAAAATGAGGTCTCCATGAAGATCCTCCTGACCATCCTGCTGTTAGAATAGAGCATGATTGTCATACGGGTTTTTGAAACTAGAATTGGAATCGTGATCTTCCACCTCAAGTTTCTTGAAATCCTGCTCCGTTAGTTATTGAGTTAACTCTGCAACTTGTCTCTGCAAATCCTCAATCATCACATCCTGAACGTTATGATCACGGTATGGGATGTCCTCATTCTAAACTTGCCCACGATAATGACCATGATCACCAGCCATGGAAATAGATGAAATCTCACCCTAGGAAGATGCAACTCTAATGCCAACTGACGTCGGACAGAATAGCGATTATTCTGCAGGCTAGTTTCAACAGATAATTCATAGAGAAGAACACATGAGAATTGTCTAAAAGTATAGAGAAACATCTCTGATGTTCAATTCTAAATAATCAAATCAAAGAATGTCGAAAATCAGCCCACAAGTTGAGCTGTATAGTTGAAAATCGTCCTTATCAGAATTGTACTAAAAATAAAAAAATTTCAATTATCATGCCAAAATTAAAGTAATAAAAAAAATAATCTACCAAAAATTTGGTCAAAATTAGGTTTAGAATCACTTCTTAAACAATAAATGAAATATTACCATAAAAATAAAAAATCTGGACAAAATCTGGCCATCTTTGTGCTGATCTGACAACTTAAGGTATCTCAACGCCATCAATGTGCCATCTAACAACTCAGCATCATCTTATTCAGATCCTCCTACATTAAGAACAGTTAGCCGATACCCCAATCACAAAGTAAATAGAGGCCCAACCAAGGGAGGGGGATTTAAAAATCTAAATACAAGTAAAATTAGGACTTAAGGATGACATAAAAAAAAAAAAAAAAAAAAAAAAAAAAAAAAAAAAAAAAAAAAAAGAAAAAAATTCTCTCCAAAAGATATACTAACTTAAGCATCGAAGTGTCACCTACCCATCGAGCCCTCACGTTTCTTGTATTGCAAGTTGCTTGAATCCATCAATCAAGATGCGAAATACGTCCTTAACAGTTAGTGCCCTAAATATAGTAGTTCATGCCCTGGCATTGTCGTCACGAGGGACAGGGACCTCTGCAATGTTCTTGAAAGGCACTCCCAAGGTGGGCTCATGAGATCCCCTCGGGAATGATTCAAGGAAGGCAAAGTAAAAAACCATCCTGAGTTCTTCCTCGTCCCGGCTGAGAGCCTCTACCAACCTCCGCTCTCCTGATAGGATGGAATGCAAATCAAGCAAAGGAGACAGAGCAGTATGTGGGTCCGTCAAAGGGTATTCAAGAGCCATTATCATCACCAAGTTATCCTTTACCTGCTTTGAGATCCGAAAAATATTGTCTGGGCTTGGGGATTCACGACAAGATGATCCATAGGCCCCGATGAAGGCTGAGCCCTTGGGGACTTCTTGCTCAAACTCGAATTCTAAGCTACTGCAAGCTCCCGTCATTTCATAGACCTCTTCGTCCTTAGTGTTAGGCTTTTTCCCCTTCCCTCCACTGAAGTTGGAAGCCCTCATTTGGTCGTAGGAAGCGAAGGGGAAGTGGTGGCCACTAAAATGTGATCATTCCAACATCACCAAAAATTGGCCAATGTTGACATTGGTTAACAGCGCATTAGTCCAAACTTCCTCCTAGGGCCCCTTAATCCAAGATTAGGCCATCTTCAAACGAGCTAGTTCCCAGTCAAACAAGTTTGAAGAAAACACCTTTTCATCCGAAACAACTCCCCACATGGCTCGAACAGGAAACTCCTTGTTCTACAAAAAACAACCTTTTGAACTAGTCCTTAATAAAGGAAAAGTGGGATTCTAGATGGGCAACCCGACGCTACGGGAATGGAAGTTGCATAAGTTTACATTGTGAGACTGAACCATTTGTGTGAAAAAGAACTCCCTGGCAGTTAGGTCGAGATAATCTTTATCCTTGGCTCCCAAGACCATGCGCCAAACAATGCAGCACGATAATAGAATCCTCCATGCGTTGGGATCAAGTTGCGACAAGGCCAACATAAGGTAATCCAAGACATTATACAAGATGATAGAACGGAAGCCGGAGATCATTCAAAAACATGGTGGTGTATAATGCAACCTTCTAAGCAAACCTCTCCAAGTCAACAACCCCATAGCGAGCCCTCAAAACTTCCAAGACAAAGGAGTCAAGTACTCAGTAGGAACTCCTCATCGAGTCCAGATCCAACGAGGTGGTGACAATAATTTTCCCTCAAATTACTAAGGTCTATCTTGGGTGGAAGCCCTAGGGTTTCAGGAAGACCCCTTAGGGCGTGATGGGTGCGAGCCTCATGATGAAAAAACAAGAAGAATTTTTGGGTGCTATTAGTAGCGGAAGAAAAGGTTGGAGGAAGAAAAGCTGGGGTTTTTCAAAGAAAATTAAATAACAAGTAGAGAGCAATAACAAAGAAGTGATAGAATAGGGGCGACAAATCGTGTCAACAGATCATGTTCGTGTCATGTCAAGGCATGTACATTATATTTAATGAGTCAACATGAACACGACTCATTAAGGATTTTGTATCAAAAACTAAAACCCTAACACGATCCATTAAGATAACAGGTTGATGCAACATGATACGTTATGACCTGTTAGTAAATATAAATTAAATTGACACGACACGACCCAATCCATTTCAACCCGTTTACATTATAATAGACCCAGTAGTGACCCATTTGACCTAATTGATAAACTAATTACAAGTCTAAAATTACAATCTAAATAATAAAAATACCAACATTAAAATCCCAATAATAGTACAGTACCAATTACCAAATATGATCCACACATTCTACACACATTGTAAATTGTAAGAATATTAAATTTACATCCCAAATATAATAAACAAAACAAACATTGTAAACATATTAATGTTACAATCCCAAATATGATAAAAACATAGATCTAAACAAATTGAGATTTTGAAGAAAGAGGTGGAACATCCTCTTTGTCCTTGGTGATCTCCAACTCCATTACATCTTGGGTTAACTCATCCAATTTAACTTCTTGTGTTTCTATTAAAAAAAACATCAATAAAGTTTTATATCAAATAATGCTTTGTATTGAAAAATTACAGTCATTTATTTACTAAAATAAAAATAATATTACCTTGCTTATCACCATATAACTAATCTCTTGTGCAGACTAATACTTCAACAATATTTACTTTTAGTGCATTCTTAAACTAATCAATGATATGCCTACCAACACTTAAAATAGAGTCAGATACAACTGTAGAAACTGGAACACTCAAAATGTCACGAGCCATACAAGCAAGATCAGGATAACGAAATTCATTTTCTTTCCAAAATGAAAGAATGTCAATCTTTGTATTTCTATCTGCCTAGGTTCATCCAAGTAAAGATCCAATTGACTTTTTTGCAAATGGACAATCAGATCATCATGTCTAAATGAATCAAATTCATGTACACAAAAAATAAATAAAACTATTTCTTAATGATATGCGAATAAAACAACAATATAAAACAAATTATTAAACGAAAAATATTATTTGATATTATCTGAAATACTTGTTTATTAACTGAGGACTCACTTTCCACTCCACTAACAATGCTTTTAGAAGTCATGGTAGAACATATGGGAGTACTAGAAGAACTACATTCCATAAAAAGATATGCCATTTTGTCCGAATATTCATACACTCTATGGAACAATCTCTATAATGCTTTGTATAAGAAAAATCAACTAAATGACTTATATCAAGGATCCAATATAACTGCTATAGCCAACAACACAATGAACTTAGACCAATATTTCTTAAATTTAGCAAGTATTTTACAAGATATTTTCTTTATGTAGTCATCTCCACCCTCAGAGTGCCGCTTTACTGTAAAATAAATCAAAAATATTATTGGAAAGTACAAATTGGTTGTAGGGTATTTCATCCTAGAAAAGTCACAAGTGACTTCATAAAAAACACTTAATAAACCCTTAATCTTCTCCACTTTTTTCCACTCAGATGTTGATGGACAATGCTTAAAATTGGAATCAGTCAACTCTAAATGGCTAAAGCCACGACGATAGAAAATAGCACTCACAAACATAAGATAAGTAGAATTCCATCTAGTGGGGACATCATGTCTCAACCCTTTCTGACTATCCAAAGACATTTGATTTGTTGAATCCAAAATTTTTATTATCCTTGTTTGTGATCCTTTGACATACTTGATGCTTTCATGAACTTTTTGGATAGCATGATTAATCTCTTTTAACCTATCTTATATTATCAAATTCAAAATATGAGCACAACAATAAAGATGAAAGAACTCACTCTCACAAAGAAGAGCTTTCTTAATGTTCAATTGAGTTCTTAACAATTTTATCGAAACATCATTAGAAGAAGTATTATCTAAAGTCAATGCAAAAATTTTGTGTTGAATTCCCCACTCATATAACAAATTATAAATTTTTTTCAGACAAAGAGATGTCATTATGTGGTGGTGACATAAAAGAAAAGTTCAAAACCCTTTTTCGTAAAAATCAATTTTTTATCCAAAAAATATGTTGTAATGCACATATAACCATCAGTGTTTATAGAAGTCCACAAGTTAGATGTCAGACTAATTATACCATGAGAATCATTTAACATGCATTTAATTCTTTTTTTTTTCTCGATGATACATCTTAATCAAATCAGCCTTGGCAATATTCTTAGATATAGTTGAAACATCTGGATACAAATATTGTAATAAAGATCTCACCCCTAAATATTCAATAAATCGAAAAGGCAGTTCAAGCTTCACAATAGCAGCTACCAACATTTCTCTATATTGATCAGTATCAAATTTAGAATTACCTACCGAAATAGATCCACTATTTTGTGTTATCATCAACTGACCAATATCTTGTGACCTTCTCTTAGGGCATGTATCAATGTGACGCTTCATATTTCTTATTCCATATTTGCTCGTAGCCGTGTAAGTAATTATGCACAACTTGCACCTAGCTTGTAGCTTGCCATCAATTTTCTCAGAATCAAGAACCATTTCAAAAATACTTCACACATTTAACCGTTTCTTTCGTTTTGCTTTAGCTTCCTCATTTTGAAAACCTTTTGAGTCCAACGAGTCCAAATCAACAAAATCATCATTTTGTCCTGCTATCTCACTCATCTAACAATAAGCAACAAGAACAAATATTGTAGTATTTACTCAAAAAGAAAAGGAAAAAAAACTCCAAAATTTTGTTTAAGGTTTTAATTATTGATTATCAATTAAGGGAATAACCAAGTTAATAAATTGTTAATCTCTTTTAATTATTTGGATTCTAGATTTTATTTTATTTTATAATCTATTGTTCCAGATTTGACCATGTAAGGAAAGAATCTTGTTCGCTAGTGTGACGCCCCCAAATTACGTTTGGGATTGGACAGACATTTGAAGCGTTGAGACATGTAACACAAGGTTACCTGCCCCCGTTCATGACATATAAGATGCAATGTTCCTAACATGCATCTAACATTATGCAATATTCGCAGCGGATAAATTATTTCTTTAGCAATACTATGCACCAAATTGAAAATATCCCAAATGCTTAAAACATACTTGATATAAAAAGACTCATTGAACAACTAAGATCATAACACTAGTCCAAAATGATTATGATTCAAAAAGTACTGGAGATGCAACTCCATCATACAAGTAGAAATTTACGTTAACTACTATATTAACATTGACGTCGCATCGTCGCTCAGTCAACTATGTCTAGTTGGTCAGCTCCTGATTCTCCTTCAGGTCGTGTAACAAGATCTACCATTCGGAGGGAATGGTAGTTGGGACTACCACAGTGAGATTTGATTACAAATCTCAGCAAGTTAACAAAAAAAACTTCCACACAGGCTAATGATGCATGGATGACAGTAAAAGCATAAATGCATAATCAAATTCATAAGTAATTAAAGCATAACTTGGCATACAACATAGCATAATTGACATAACTTAAATTGAAACATGAACTGAACTTGACTTGACATGAACTTGATCTAAAACTTGACTTATCATGAACTTGTTCTGAAACTTGACTTAACATGAAAAATACAAACTCCACAGTTGTTGTGGCCCCATGTATTCTACACAAACTTGACTTAACATGAAAAATACATACTTCACAGTTGTTGTGGCCCCATGTATTCTATGTGTAAATACATACTCCACAGTTGTTATGGCCCCATGTATTCTACACAAACTTATTTTTTAACTGCTTAAATACATACTCCACAATTGTTGTGGCCCCATGTATTCTACGTGTCACAATTGCTGTGTCTCACGTAGTGTATGCGTCACAATTGCTGTGACCCCATACATAAGTAATCAAGATGAAACGTGACTGGAATACGAAAGGACTGAAGTCCTGACGTAAAATAACGTGACTTGAATATAACTTGAAATACATGACCAACTTGAGATAGAAACATTTCGTAACATGGCATAACATATAATACACAACATATTTAACATGACATACTTGCAACAGTGAATATTACATGACTTGACATACCTGTAATAGATGGCATACTTAGCACGACGTACTTGTAATGTACAGTAATACATAACAGAATATATTATGTAACAGATAAAAATTGATGACAGAATAAATTTTGTATAATAGACAATTACGTGATAACTTGGCATGGCATGACATATATGATAACACACATACATACACTGTAGTTCCTTTACTTAGCACACATACACAATAGACTGCTAGTAAGTTAAAAGCTAACTTATCTCGATCTCCGCGTTTCTTATAAAACCTTAAGCGCGATCACGAGGAACTGTAATTAGTGATTCTAAAAGTTAGCACTAAATTACTAATAAATTGAAATATGAAAAATACTAACTTAAAGAGTAAAATTTCTATTTTACTCTCTGCATGTAGGAAAATGACCGTTTTACCCATAACTTAAGGATTTTACATACTAACTCCAAAAGTCACCAAAATTTACATGCCTCATGTAAATTTTATCCTCAATTCATATATCAATTTAGAAAAATTTAAAACTAATCACTACTATTAAAACTCCATAGGGCCGAAATTCTCATATGCTATTTCTATTGATTTTTGTTTCCAACTTGTTTTGATCAACCTTTTGATCTATGACTTATAAATATGTGATCTTCAAACTAAACCATCACATGGTTTAAAAAGATGTCCTAAAACATATATAAGTTTCTAATTTAAGATCACATGGTTAAAAATTAACCAAAACATAAATTTAGCCAAGAACATCCACACTTTGGCTTATTTGAATATCTCTTTACATAAAATTTTATATCTTTGAAACTAACATCAAATATATTCAAAATAATAATATAACATGTATATAAGATGCTTAAGATCCTCCAATAAAATTATCAAAGTCATTGGAATAGGTTTAGACCACCAAAGAGCTAAACTTTCTCAAAACAGAAACTGTTTTTCCTCTTCCAGTTTCTAAGTTTCTAAATCTAAGATAATATTTCATCAAAACATTTAATTATGCAAACATCCTCAACCAATAGTCATATATACATGTTAACAATACTCCATAAAAATTTCGGACCAATATCTATCCATTAGCTTGGTCAAAAACTCCAAACTATAACATATTCTCCAGTTTATCTCCTAGAATGACCTTTCTATAGTTTACATAATATTTGACTAACGAAATGATCTTCAAATGAGACAAATAAGATATCCATGTAAACTAGACTCAAAACGGAACAACTTATATGAAGGAGACTTTATGATAAAACACTTAAAAAAGCTTCGAAATGGACGTGTAAAAGAACTCCTAAAAGCTGTCCGAGAGAAAGTGTTTGATATTCTTTTAAAGGAACGTGTAAATGAAGATAAGTTCATGGGTGATGGCTGGAGATGCTTATGGATGAGATAAGGAAGATGATAAGGCTGGAGTTGAGAGTTGAGTGTAGTTTTCTCCTACCCAAAATATCTATAAAAGATTATCTCAAAATATTCTATCCAATAATATCTACAAAAATCAGTTTAAGATATTTTCCAAATGTGGAGTAGACTTGGAAGAGTAAGGTGGCTAAAATCTTTTCATGTGTATTTTAAATCTCTATTCTTAAGATATTTTCCAAATGTGTATTTTGCTCAGGCGTCATGATCTCACACCTTGATTTCCTTCACAATTCCATCTAATGGTTTCTCTTTGTGCCAAGTATCTAATACTATTCATTATGTGTGGTTAAGATCTTGCTATGTGTCCAAATAAAATTTCGCTAACCTAATTTGGACATTTCACACTGTGATTTTGAAAACACTGCGCTTAGTTGTTTACCGAGGTTACTATTTACTGCAAAAATAAAGGTAATAAACTTAATACTGAAAAATTCTAAATATTCAATTAAGCCTAGTGGTGTAGACTATAATGTATTCTGAAACTTCTAACTATCTCAAATAATTAAAATCGCATTTCTGGCACCATAGTGAGTGATAACACTAACTATGTTGACAGACTAAAACCTATGCGATTAGTGGATTTGTGAAAGCTTATCGAGTCTTCATGAGGTTTCTAAAGTCAATAGAAATTCCACAATTGAATTTCTAGCGGGCTGTTACAATCTCCCCTCCTGAAAAAAAGATTTCGTCCTCGAAATCGAAGTAAGTAAAAAATAATAATTTAACGAAGAGGTGTTGCTTACCAACCTGCTGTCTATCCCGTATATATTTGCCTTTGAGATTATGTCATTCCTTAACTCTCTTACTTTAATCAACAATTATATTATACTTCTTTCCACAAGGTTGGCCAAGTTGTATCGACATACCCTCCAAACCTAAAACTTCAAATAAATAATCTTCTGAAACTCTTCTTTAGAAAAACATAGGCGATATACTTTAAGTGTTCTTGTAAATACCAAAGTTAGTAGAGAGTTCATCAAAATTAAGCCGTTAACCTCTCTCTCTCTCTCTCTCTCTCTCTCTCTCTCTCTCTCTCTCTCTCTCTCTCTCTTTTAACAGAATCGGTGGCACTCTGTTTTAGACCAGACAACTCTGATCCGCATGATTTTTATAGGTCTTATATAGCTGTCAGGCGCCGCATAGCTATGACACTACTTTGCTCTTCTGTAGTTGTCAGGCGCCGCAGCTATGATACTACATTGCTCTTCTGTAGTTGTCAGGCACCGCATAGCTATGCCACTACTTTGTTCTTCTGTAGTTGTCAGGCACCGCAGCTATGATACTACATTACTCTTGTCTCTCGTAGAGAAATGCCTCACGAGAGATGATTCGTCATAATTTTCTCTATAAAAGAATTATTCAGTTCATCTTCTTTCACATCTCATCTTCTTTACTTTTCTGAAATTAATCTGTATTCTTACTCTGCAATCTCTTTCTGCTTACTTACTTTGCAATGGCTCAGCAATCTTCTCATTACCAAAACATGAGGTATTCTGCACCTTGTTCACCAGTTGTTTATGCTTCTTCCGTAGGTGCTATAATGTAATCCAATAATGATCTGACTAATAAGTCAGATAATGAATTTATCTACGAGCTTGTGAGTCTTGGTACTCGATACTCATCAACTATTGTCGCATATTCTCAGCGACTGCAATCCAGGACTGGTGGGGTTGACAAACTCCACAAGAATATTTCTATCCTTCAGAGGCTTCTTATGGAATCCAACATGAAGATAGAAGCAGTAAAGCGAGAGAACGGAGATTTAAAATCTTTGCTTAACTCTTCTTTTCGAGTGGCTACTCCTTTAGATAGGAAAGACATGCAGATTTTTGAAGAACAAGAGCGTTTAAAGATTGAGGTAAAGAGCCTCAAATTTCTGTAATTTTGCTTTATGATAATAAAATAATACTTCACAAATATTCATATTTGTGTTTCTATCTTCTGGTAGATGTTTTATGTGCTCCATTTTATTTCTTTCAGGGATTTTCATATATATGACATGATCTAATGACTCATATAAATATGCATTTAATTATGCATATCCAAACTCTCAGTAATCTTCAAGTTAATAAAAACCTCAAGGAGTTCTACTGGTTTAGGACTAACTTACTTCTTTATAATCGCAACAATCAGTCATCTTCCTAGGTGGTACTTCGATAACTGACCAGTTAATAACTTAAACTTGAGACTTTCTCTCTTATGATTGTCATAACTCTTCTATCCATCATGAGTTATCAATTATTCTAACTCTAAATGATTTGTTCCTAATGTTCACATAAATCCTCAAGACCAATGTTTTACTCCCTATATAATAGTCTTCAAAAGAAGATCGATCTATGTATCCATAAAGATAGTGCTTTGCCAGAAATCATTTACTGGTGGCGTGGTAATACTATTATCATAAATGAATCCTACTAAGGCTAAAGTTTCTCCTAATCAAATTACTCTTCCAAACACAATTTCTATCGTATTCTCAGAATCAAAACAATTCTCCAAATATGTGGAATACCATTCATCAATCCTACATATCCTTTCTCATATTACTAAAAGGTATTCTATATCTACATTGGTATGAACAATAATACTTCTAATGAAAATTGTTACTCTTACCACTAGGGTAACAATTCAGCTTCCAAGCTGAATTCTCAAGGACTACCACAATTAATAGAAACAATGACTCGTTTGAATCAAACAATGTACAATTTACCAACCCCAATGACTTGACCTACTCCAAAATAACAATAATGCAATACTACCATCAATTGCAATCAGATCAACGTTAACTATGTTTACCTCAACTAATCATTCATCCATCGGGAAATTCTGATCCTCTTGATTGTTATCTCCCTTAGGATTTCGAGGTATTCTATCACGAGTGTTGCGACTAGACTTTGACTCAAATTAATGAATCAAAAATCTAGTGCAGTTTTACCTGCAAGTATACAGGTGTTGTAGTATCTTACAGGATCGAATCCACAGGGATTGATTTTTGTGATAAATAAAATAAATTCATACAATGAAACAAAATTACGAAAAGAAACGTGCAATCAAATGAAGATTGATAAAATGAATCAAACTAGAATGATAAAATGAATGGAAAAAGACTAAGGTTTCGAGGATCCGTCTAATAATTTATGATATTGTTTCCGATCAATTTACTTCAATTAAACTAGAATAATGATTCCGTTTAATTGGTAGATTTAGCATTTAAGATCGAGAAAAACAGACGCTTATGATTGAGCATGAATGATTGATGATTAAAACATTTACAAATCTATTTGAATATCACAGGGATTCCTCAAGCATTCACTGTATTCGGAAATCACAATGAATCAAGACGAGTATATAGATAATCAAATTATCCAAATAAAATCTTTCAATCAATCAAACTCGCAAAATAGATTTTACGTGGATTCGGAAACAATATTTAAATCATTAAACTTCACCTCTAACCTTAGTATGAAAATTTAGCCAAACATATTCATTACAAACACTATAGAAATCACATAAGCATTCTCCATTAAATAACTAACACAAGAAATACTAAGCAATAACTTAGAAACAACAAAATCTGAAATCCAATTGATACAGAGGAATAAAGCTCACAATAAAATAGAAATTGAAATTAAAAGATATTCATCAAGAAGAAGCTGCAGCCCCACCATATGCCAAACGAAAAAAACATGAAGAAGCAAAAAAAAATAAAACTCCAACCACTTCAACTCCACGTTAAACTCAAGCATCTATCTCATCATGTCCCTTTCTCCACCAAAATAAATCCCATCCAATTAAATTACTCCAACCGGCCTCAACTTCCTCCAAGAAAGAAATAATTCCAGCCGACTTCTTCTCTCCAATTCTCTCCTTGTCTCCGTCCCTTTCTTCACTCTCTCCTTCTTCTCTCCCCACCTATCCCTTTCACTCTACACTTTAGCTAATTCCTTTCAACCCCTTCTCTCTATTTTTTTTTCTTTTTTCGTCCAGCACATCCCCCACTTAACTCTCTCAATTCCTATCTCACTTGGTTGAAAATTCTGCACCTATCTCCAATTCTCTCAACTCCCCACCTATCCCTTTCACCCTTTCCTATCTCTTCTCTCTCTCTTCAACCGATTCCCCCCTCCCACTACACGTCCAGCATCATATATATATATATAGCTGCTGCTAGTCGTCCACTCCTCCAATCACAATAATTTATTCCATCAATCACCACCGAATTTCCACTCTTCACTCCCCTTTAATCACGGCACCTCACTTTCTTCACACACCAACCTCTACATTACTCTGCTGCCCGAATGTAAAACCAAAAGAAAACCCTAAAAATCTGCTGCTAGCCGAATCAAAAAGAAAGAAGAAAAACTCAAACTCTCCAGCTCTTGCTGCCAAACCGAAAGCAAGCAGAAAAAATAAAAGATAAAAGTCAAGAAAAACAGCTGCCAACCGAAGACTACTCCTCCTGCTGCTTTCGGTCCATGTTTTATGCATATTGATTGCTGTCTGTTGTAACTTTTCTGCATGTGTGTTGCATGTTTGACTAAAGGATCTTCTGCTGATCATGTGATTTTTCTGTTCTGCATGTGCTGTCATGTGATCCGAATGCTTTCTGCATCTGCATGTGCATCTGTTTTTCTGAACGGTCTGCTGTTGGCTATCCGAATGATCTACATGTGTTGAAGATTTTTCTGCAAGTGCTGTCCATGTTCTGCTGGTGCTGTCCGAATGTTTGGTCTGCTGCATGGTTGAATTTTCTGCTTTCTGTTCTGCATGTGTGCCGATTTGTTTGAGTGTTGTTGTGGGTCCAGCTGTGTGCATGTGATGTCCGAGTGAGTTTGTTTGCTTTTAGCATGTGTGAGTTTGTGTTGCATGCATGTGAGGTGCTTGTCTTGTTTTATGTGAAACAATTGCATTATAAATCTTTTTAAGCACCAAAATACTAGAATTTATCAATTGAATCAAGTAATGTGATCTATTGCATAATTAAGTACTTAAATCATTTTTTATTAAACAATTTGTTCGCTTAAGTAACTTAATCATGCAATTTTAGCGCTTCATCAACGAGTCATGTGTCCCTTCTTGAAACACACGAGTATATGTATAAAAACCACATACTACCTTTCATACCTTAAGAAATTCAAGCCTACTGACTACTAAAACTTCAAGCCTAATGTTTGGTGCATTTCCTAAGGACATGTGGATTTACTGCCCAGAGACGTATTGCTCTGATACCACCCTGTGACGCCCCCAAATTCCGTTTGGGATTGGACAGACATTTGAAGCGTCGAGACATGTAACACAAGGTTACCTGCCCCCGTTCATGACATATAAGATGCAATGTTCCTAACATGCATATAACATTATGCAATATTCGCAGCGGATAAATTATTTCTTTAGCAATACTATGCACCAAATTGAAAATATCCCAAATGCTTAAAACATACTTGATTATAACGCTAGTCCAAAATGATTATGATTCAAAAAGTATTGGAGATGCAACTCCATCGTATAAGTAGTAATTTACGTTAACTACTATATTAACATTGACGTCGTATCGTCGCTCAGTCAACTGTGTCTAGTTGGTCAGCTGCTGATTTTCCTTCAGGTCGTGTAACAAGATCTACCATTCGGAGGGAATGGTAGTTGGGACTACCACAGTGAGATTTGATTACAAATCTTAGCAAGTTAACAAAAAAAACTTTCACACAGGCTAATGATGCATAGATGACAGTAAAAGCATAAATGCATAATCAAATTCATAAATAATTAAAGCATAACTTGGCATACAACATAGCATAATTGACATAACTTAAATTGAAACATGAACTGAACTTGACTTGACATGAACTTGATCTGAAACTTGACTTATCATGAACTTGTTCTGAAACTTGACTTAACATGAAAAATACATACTCTACAGTTGTTGTGGCCCCATGTATTTTACGTGTAAATACATACTCCACAGTTGTTGTGGCCCCATATATTTTACACAAACTTGACTTAACATGAAAAATACATACTTCACAGTTATTGTGACCCCATGTATTCTACGTGTAAATACATACTCCACAGTTGTTGTGGCCCCATGTATTCTACACAAACTTATTCTTTAACTGCTTAAATACATACTCTACAGTTGTTGTGGTCCCATGTATTCTACGTGTCACAATTGCTGTGTCTCACGTAGTGTACGCGTCACAATTGCTGTGACCCCATACATAAGTAATCAAGATGAAACGTGACTGGAATAAAAAAGGACTGAAATCCTGACGTAACATAACGTGACTTGAACATAACTTGAAATACATGACCAACTTGAGATAGAAACATTTCGTAATATGGCATAACATATAATAGACAACATATTTAACATGACATACTTGCAACAGTGAATATTACATGACTTGACATACCTGTAATAGATGGCATACTTAGCATGACGTACTTGTAATGTACAGTAATACATAACAGAATATATTATGTAACAGATAAAAATTGATGACAGAATAAATTTTGTATAATAGACAATTACGTGATAACTTGGCATGGCATGACATATATGATAACACACATACATACACTGTAGTTCTTTTACTTAACACACATACACAATAGACTGCTAGTAAGTTAAAAGCTAACTTACCTCGATCTTCGCGTTTCTTATAAAACCTTAAGCGCGATCACGAGGAACTGTAATTAGTGATTCTAAAAGTTAGTACTAAATCACTAATAAATTGAAATATGAAAAATACTAACTTAAAGAGTAAAATTTCTATTTTGCTCTCTACATGTAGGAAAATGACCGTTTTACCCATAACTTAAGGATTTTGCATACTAACTCCAAAAGTCACCAAAATTTACATGCCTCATGTAAATTTTATCCTCAATTCATATATCAATTTAGAAAAATTTAAAACTAATCACAACTATTAAAACTCCATAGGGCCGAAATTCTCATATGCTATTTCTATTGATTTTTGTTTCCAACTTGTTTGATCAACTTTTTGATCTATGACTTATAAATATGTGATCTTCAAACTAAACCATCACATGGTTTAAAAAGATGTCCTAAAACATATATAAGCTTCTAATTCAAGATCACATGGTTAAAAATTAACCAAAACATAAATTTAGCCAAGAACATCCACACTTTGGCTTATTTGAATATCTTTTTACATAAAATTTCATATCTTTGAAACTAACATCAAATATATTCAAACTAATAATATAACATGTATATAAGATGTTTAGGATCCTCCAATAAAATTATCAAAGTCATTGGAATAGGTTTAGACCACCAAAGAGTTAAACTTTCTCAAAACAGAAACTGTTTTTCCTCTTCTAGTTTCTAAGTTTCTAAATCTAAGAAAATATTTCATCAAAACATTTAATCATGCAAAAATCCTCAACAAATAGTCATATATACATGTTAACAATACTCCATAAAAATTTCGGACCAATATCTATCCATTAGCTTGGTCAAAAACTCCAAACTATAACATATTCTCCAGTTTATCTCCTAGAATGACCTTTCTATAGTTTACATAATATTTGACTGACCAATGATCTTCAAATGGGACAAATAAGATATCCATGTAAACTAGACTAAAAAAGGAACAACTTATATGAAGGAGACTTTATGATAAAAGACTTACAAAAGCTTCGAAATGGGCGTGCAAAAGAACTCCTAAAAGCTGTCCGAGAGAAAGTGTTTGATATTCATTTAAAGGAACGTGTAAATGAAGATAAGTTCGTGGGTGATGGCTAGATATACTTATGGACGAGATAAGAAAGATGATAAGGCTGGAGTTGAGAGTTGAGTGTAGTTTTCTCCTACCCAAAATATCTATAAAAGATTATCTCAAAATATTCTATCCAATAATATTTACAAAAATCAGTTTAAGATATTTTCCAAATGTGGAGTAGACTTGGAAGAGTAAGGTGGCTAAAATCTTTTCATGTGTATTTTAAATCTCTATTCTTAAGATATTTTCCAAATGTGTATTTTGCTTAGGTGTCATGATCTCACACCTTGATTTCCTTCACAATTCCATCTAATGGTTTCTCTTTGTGCCAAGTATCTAATACTATTCATTATGTGTGGTTAAGATCTTACCAAGTGTCCAAATAAAATTTCGCTAACCTAATTTGGACATTTCACACTGTGATTTTGAAAACACTGCGCTTAGTTGTTTATCGAGGTTACTATTCACTCCAAAAATAAACGTAATAAACTTAGTACTGAAAAATCCTAAATATTCAATTAAGCCTAGTAGTGTAGACTATAATGTATTCTGACACTTCTAACTATCTCAAATAATTAAAATCGCATTTCTGGCACCATAGTGAGTGATAACACTAATTATGTTGACAGGCTAAAACCTATGCGATTAGTGGATTCGTGAAAGCTTATAGAGTCTTCACGAGGTTCCTAAAGTCAATAGAAATTCCACAATTGAATTTCTAGCGGGCTGTTACAGCTATCACTACTTGGGAGAGACAACGAAACAAAGCCTACATATAGATCTTCAAAAGGGAACAAATTGCCAATGTTCTGGCTGATTTTTATACGGAGCTTTGCTAGCCATGGATGAAATGGTTCAAATAACAAAAATTGCAGCATTTTGAAATATTAGGAAATGAAGTATATTGTTTAGGAATCAAATTACAGATCTTAGAAACCAAAGTGAGTAAGGTAAAGACAAAATCCTCTATTATATTAGAAGAGAATTAGGGGAGTAGGTGCTAATGATGGAGAATGTCTACCAACGAAGATTAAATGGAACAACAACAAGTAGGAAGGCATGCACAAGATCGAGAACAAAATTAACAATTTGAAAAACCCAAGAGCATAGTCAACAGGATGTGCAGGGCTATTTGCCTTTCATCTAGATATGAAACCAAAGGAAAATCTGTGATCCTACTGCTAAAATGCTTTGAGTTTCAACACTAAACGCCAAGCAAATAACGTATAAATTTTATAACCTTTTTCCAATCATAAAAGGGTGACTGCAAAGTAAAACAAGAATCTCCAGACAAATCAAGTACCAAATAAGTAATGAATTCAAATTCTAGAACATACGATCACAAACACACAAACCCAAAACCAAGAAATGCGTCTATATAAGCAAGAAAAGGGCACTGAAACAACTTTACCTGTCTTCCCATTTTGATAACAACATATGGGTCATTGCTTCCAAAAGAAATAAATCTTTTCATTTCCAAGATCAAAGAAGAAAGAAAATCATGCACAAACAAAGAATCAAACTGCTACTAAACAAATAAAAAAATCTGAGTTACCATTTTACAACTTACAACTTAACCAAATCAGGACTCGTGAGTTTGTGAGAGTTGAGAGTTGAGACCATGATCTAGGTATGGGCGATACTGTGACAGGCGTGGGTGAAGTTGCGACAGGCGTGAGCAACGTGTGACGGTGACTCTGTATTAGGTGACGCCGCGGCAGGCGTGGGCGACATGAGACTGTGAGAGCGTGACTTTGTACTGGGCAACATGAGGGTGAGACTGTGGCATCTTGGGCGTGGTGGCATCGTGTCTCACTGACTCATGGGCGACGGGTTGAGGGAAAAGTAAGAAGAGAAGTGAGAACTGTGAGTGTGAAGAGAAGTTAGGAAAAAATAAACTGAAGGGAGGCGGTGTGGAAGAAATAGAGATTATGATTTTTTTTTTTAAATTTTAGGTCAAGGGTATAAAGGTAATTTCATTTTCTTAATGGATCATAACAGGTTGACCTGTTAGTTACCCGTTAAGCAATCGTGTCTTAACGGATCAACCCATTTTGACGCAAACCAGTTAAGACTAAACCCTAACCCGCTTTTATCGTGTTATGTTCGTATTAGATTAATGTGTCGTGTTACATATTGCCACCCCTATGATCTAAGCCTGAGTGTGAGGTTTAAATAAACAAGCAGTGTTGATTGGATGACTCATAGTAGGAAAGTGACAAGTGCTCCCAAGAAGGAAACATCGAGAACAAATTTTATTGTCCCTGCTACAAGATGAGACATGGAAGCTTAGCCATCACGAGTTACCCTAGGCATGGGAACGTGTACCATTGTGGGATAAAAAAGGGAGATTCTCACCACACTTGTATTGTAAGAATTTGTAGGGTAACTGGATGGGCATATTCATCTCCCATCGGGCCCACAAAGGCCCGGTAAGCAAATACTACTAGCCTAGTAAATGGAAAAGGAGAGGAAAGCTTGAACCAATATAAGAAGATGGGACAACGTTCATACCAATATTATCTTTACTCAGAGAACTCTCGGGGAGCCACGCCACATTCAATGACCCAATATGAATCACAAGCAAGAGATCTTGGCTTGAGATTCTATCCCTAGTAGGGTATCTAGAGAAAGGCCGCATTTCACCACATGTCATAGGAGACAAGACCCAAGGGATTGATGGGAGTAGTAGGAAAAATGCAACAGCGTGACACCTAGAGCAGTCAACAAACACCCCCGACACAAAAGATGTATAGGCCTAACTAGGGGAGGGGGATATAAAAGCCTAAATACAAGTGAAATTCGAACTCAAGGATGAGGTAAAAAAAACTCACTCTAAGAGATATATTAACTGAGGCATCAAAGATTTAACCTATCCATCAAGCCTTCACGTTTCTTGTATTGCAGGTTGATTGACTTTGTCGAGTGGAGTATGAAACATGTCTTATATCGGTAGAAATGGAGCATGGTGCCCTTTCAACGGCACATGCCAGATTGCCAATACCGGGCATCTCCTCGTTTACATTTACAAAACTAAAAAGAGACCAAATCCCAACTAAGATTGAAAAACCCGTTGGATATCATGGGAAGAGCCTCAAAATATTTCTTGTCAGGGATGAGAAATTTAATACTCTTTCATTTTCGTATGTCAAGGATGAGAAAGTTCGATTTATTGTCAATGAAAGTTTCCATGATTCTCAAAATATTTTTTAATATGGCATTAAATGTTTTTAATGTTATATACCAATTTTCGCTATTTTCTTTAAAAAAAAATGCGGCATAGTTAAAAATAATAATTTTTTTATTGGAATTTTATATTTAGTCATTTAAAAAAAAAAATGTTGCAAGACTACACAATCTAAAACTGCAAAGATTATTTTAAAAAAATTATTTATTTATTACTTGAGCAACCAATTCTTTTATGCTCAAATGATGAAAATAAAATTCTTAAGTTTGGAAATATTATTTTTTGAAATAGAAATACTTTAATAACAAAGTTTTTATGTTAAAGTTAAGTTTAGATATAAAGATAGTTTTAATTTATTTTATTTAATTATTATAATTTTTTTTTAAATTTTAAAATAAAATATAATAAATAATTTAAAATTTTCAAATTTTAAAATAATCCTTTCGAAACTTAAGAATTTTATTTCAAATTTTAAAATTTTAAAAATTTTCTCGATCTTTACTGCTCAACACTTACACTCCTTTCGAAAACAGAACCACGGGACCAAATCCTACAATTATATGCGACACCGTTTAGAGAAGTCAATGTCATGCAAAGAATCGGACCTCAAGGGTTTACACGTGCGGAGCTCCATTGCCATTTCATTCAGTCATCGGAGACTCTCTAGTTCAGACATAGACTCGTTAGAAAGAAAGGAGCCGAAAAGGAGCCTTTTGATTCTTTACCCTTGACACTTCGTTCGAAAACGCTTCACACAAATGGTTCTGCGTCGAAGAGAAACAAGCGGATGGCGAGGCGCGCCCAAAATTTCTCTCAGCATTTAGATCCATCGGCTGGTCGTGATTAATCGAACAGCAGATCTCGTCGGTAATCCTCGTTAAACACTGATCAGATCTGCGAGACCTAGAAAATATTTAGAAGAAAAGGCGACAAAGGAAAAAATAGGAAAGAAAGAATGGCAGGGGCAGTGTCTGCACTGTTCCTCTTGGACATCAAGGGGCGCGTTCTGATTTGGCGCGACTACCGTGGCGACGTCTCCGCCGTCCAGGCCGAGCGCTTCTTCACCAAGCTCATGGAGAAAGTTATCCCCTCCCTCTTATTTTCTGCTTCTTTTGTTTTATTGTTTATATGCTTGCATTCCAAAATCTTCCTTGTTTCTCTCAGTGTCAATTCGCCTTTGTGTTAATTGCGGGGGTTTTTCTTCGATTTGCAAGATTTCTCTTCTAATTGACTTGGTTGCATGCTGGTATCTGGTTGTTTATGTTTCCGAGTACTTATAAAAAAAAAAAAAAAGGTTTCCGAGTACTTGGTACAAAGTGATAAAATTATGAATTGCTAGTTGAGTGGAGGTCCTGAATTCCAAGAGACTCATTCAACTTGAATTGAGCGATTTTACGGAATCTAGCTTTTGATAAGCTTTTTATATCCGTTTTTCATCTTAAGCTGCTTTATTTACAATGCATATCATCTTTATCGGAATAAGTTTAGCTGATCCCGACTACGCTTCAGGGGGATCCCGAGACTCAAGATCCGGTTGTGTATGATAGTGGTGTATCCTACATGTTTGTACAGCATAACAATGTGTTCCTGATGATGGCATCAAGGCAGAATTGCAATGCAGCCAGCCTTCTTTTCTTCCTACACCGTGTCATGGATGTGAGTGCTATTGGTAATTAAAGGTCCATGCCTGAAAGATTTATAATTTTTTTTGATAGGTAATAGAGAGCTTTATTAAGATAAAGATGGGCATAGCCCAGGTACACTGGAGGTATACATGAGCATACACCTATTTAGGAACTAGAGACAGAAGCAAGAAAATCATGGAAGCTTAGGCCATTAAAGTCTAAAGCCATGGCCCACAGAAATAAAGTCTTCCATAAGAAACTCCGAAACTCTTCTGAGGAACGTTCATGATCCTCGAAAAGTCTCTCATTTCTTTCATTCCAAATACACCAAAAAATACAAATTGGAGCCATCCTCCACAAAGATGCAATTTGCGGAGTCCCGGAGATTCCTCGCCAGCTTGCTAAAAGCTCCACCACCCGACCTGGCATTACCCATGCTATTCCCATTCTGTTGAAGAAGTAGTTCCATATCTCACTTGCGAACTTACAGTGTAGGAGTATGTGGTCCACTGTCTCTCCATTGTTTCTACACAAACAGCACCAGTCCACAATAATAAGGCCACGTCTTCTAAGATTGTCAGTGGTCAAGATCTTCCCTAGTGCTGCTGTCCATACAAAAAATGCAGCCTTAGTTGGTGCTTTGCTTCTCCAAATATTCTTCCACGGAAACTTAGGCCTTTGTTGCATGGTATTGACTTCATAGAAGGAACGTACCGAGAATTTCCCCTTTCTATTTGGCCTCCAAACCATCATATCTTCAGTTGTGGCAGCAATGGGCAAGCTGTACAGTAAATTCATAAACTCCAGCAAGTCATTTACTTCCCAATCATTTGCATCCCTGGTAAGACTAATATTCCACTCCTGTGTGTCTTGAAAGATCACCCTCAAATCAGCCACCACAGCTGCTTTCTCCCGTGCAATAGCAAAGATTGTGGGATAGGCATCCTTTAGAACCAGATCACCCACCCACCTATCCATCCAAAAACTGATCCTACTACCATCCCCTAAACATAACCGGGTATTGCAAGAAAAGGACTCCCACCCCTTCCTTATATACTTCCAAAGCCCCACACCATAAGTCCCCCTTCCCTCTTTAGAACACCAACCCCCACATTCACTACCATACTTTATGTCAATCACTCCTTTCCATAAAGCTTCCCTCTCACAATTATACCGCCACAACCATTTACCCAACAATGCCATATTAAAGGCCCTTACATCCCTAATCCCCAACCCACCATCTCTCAACGGAGTACAAATCTTATCCCATCCCACCAAATGATACTTGAACTCTTCTCCTATCCCACCCCATAGGAAATCTCTCTGAAGTTTCTCCAATCTCTGTGCAATGCTAGCAGGGAGTGGGAATAAGGATAAAAAGTATGTAGGAAGGTTAGATAGCGTACTTTTAATCAAGGTTATTCGTCCCCCTTTTGATAAGTATACCTTTTTCCACCCAGCCAGTCTACGTTCGAATTTTTCCAGCACCCCTTCCCAAATAGATTTTGCTTTGAAAGAAGCCCCCAGCGGAAGGCCCAGATATTTCAAAGGCAAGGAAGAGACCACACAACCCAAGATGTTAGCTAGCCCCCTGATATTATTTACTTCTCCCACTGCAACCATCTCCGTTTTAGCAAGATTGATCTTCAACCTGGACACGGCTTCAAAGCATAGCAAAATAGCCTTCAGGGATTCTATATGACCTGCCGTTGCCTCACAAAATAATAAGGTATCATCTGCAAACAAGAGATGAGAAATAATGATGGAACCATGATTGCCCCCCACATTAAAACCTGAGAAAAATCCACCCCCTACCGCCGCTGACACCATTCTGCTTAGTGCCTCCATAATCAGAACAAATAAGAGAGGGGATAATGGATCTCCTTGCCGTAACCCCCGCGAACTATTAAAGAATCCCACTGGATCCCCGTTAACCAAGACCGAGAAACGCGCCGTTGATACACAGTGTCTTATCCACTGCCTCCATCTTGCCCCAAACCCACTTCTAACCAACATATACACCAAAAAATCCCAATTCACGTGGTCGTACGCCTTCTCCATATCAAGTTTACACAAAATACTTGGGATTCCGGACTTGATTCTGCTGTCCAAACACTCATTTGCTATAAGAACCGAGTCTAAAATTTGCCTCCCCTTCACAAAGGCATTTTGAGATTTAGAAATGATCTTTTCCATTACCGTACTCAACCTATTGGCAAGAACCTTTGCAAGTATCTTGTACACGCTGCCCACAAGACTTATTGGTCTGAAGTCCGAAACCTCCATAGCCCCCGCCTTCTTAGGGACTAAGGCAATAAAAGTAGCGTTTAAGCTTTTTTCAAATTTTCCATGCGTAAAGAATTCCTGAAAAACCAGCATTACCTCTTCTCTCACCACCTCCCAACAAGATTGGAAAAAAGCCAAAGTAAAACCATCAGGCCCTGGTGCTTTATCCTTATTCATTTTCTTAATAACTTGGTGTACTTCTTCCTCTTCAAACGGTCTCTCCAACCAATCTCTGCTAGTTTGGTCTATGGTCTCAAAAGCTAATCCATCTAGGGTCGGCCGCCAATCGTGCGGTTCCGCTAGCAAATGTTGAAAATGACTAACCACATGTTCCTTTATCACCTCTTGATCTGAAAAATTTTCACCATTAATGTTCATGGACTCAACGGCATTGAATCTCCTATGCGCATTAGCCATCCTGTGAAAAAATTGTGTACACTTATCCCCCTCTCTTAGCCACAAAGCCCTTGACTTTTGCCTCCACGATATTTCCTCCATTAGAATCAATCTTTCTAATTCAGCACTGACTTGGACTTTACGGTTATTCTCCTCCCCTACTCCCTCCAAGGTTTGTAACTCTAAAAACAAATTCTTTTTCTGAACTGTTACATCACCAAAAACCTGTTCATTCCATATCTTCAAGTCCTTTTTCAATGCTTTTAGCTTATCCGCCAACACCTTACTCGGATTACCTTCGAAGGAGTATGAACTCCACCATTGCCTAATCAAGTCCACAAACCCCTCCACTTTTAGCCACATATTTTCAAACTTGAAAGGCCTTCTCCCCCTTTGTATACCACCACCATCTAGCATTATGGGAAAATGATCCGAACATAGTCTCGGGAATCTTTTCTGACTTAAGCCGGGATAATGTGATTCCCACGACGGGGAAATAATAAATCTGTCCAACCTTGACCACACATGGTTGTTGGACCAAGTAAATTCCCCACCCATTAACGGTATATCCATAAGTCCCATCTCGGAGATGAAGTCTGAAAAATCCACCATGGCTTGATTTTGACGACCCCCTCCTGCTCTCTCGCTAGAGAATCTTGTCACATTAAAATCCCCTCCGATACACCATGGAGCTTCCCACCATGAGCATAACCCAGCTAACTCCTCCCAAAGTAGCCGCCTCTCACTATCTATATTAGGACCATAAACCCCAGCAAAGGCCCACAAAAAACCATCATTTGTATTTTTAAAGAGACATCCCACCGAGTGTTCTCCCACGAACTCATCTATGCTCTCCACCACCCTCTTGTCCCACATAACCAGGATCCCCCCGGAAGCCCCGTTTGACGGTAAGTAAATCCAGCCTACATACATACAGCTGGACAAACTTCTAATAATATTTCTATCAATATGCTTCAACTTAGTTTCCTGAAGACAAATAATATCCCCCTTCCATTGCCTTAATAAAGATCTTACCCGGAGACGTTTATTAATCTCGTTAAGACCCCTAACATTCCAGCTAATAATTTTGGGCTTCATTTAACAACTGATCCGACCCTCCCTTTGTTTCTACCACGGCTTGCGCTCCCCTCCTTACCATCATAGTTAATGGACCAGGTCAATCTCCTCAACTCTCTCTCTCTTTTAGTCCCAGCCCCATTCTGGCCTGCCTCAATGGCTATAATCAGGGCTTTAAACTGTTCTTCATAACCCGCGCAAGAGATTCCCAGACAGTTCTGAAGGTCCTCTATTTTTTTCAAAATCCAATCTGAAGATCTAGAAGGGGTTACCACACTGATAGGGGTTGGGTCTGCCTCAACATCTTCCTCCCCCTCTAAGACACTGTCACACGGCTCAAACAAAACCAAATTTCCCTCCCCCTCTATTAACTCTTGATCTGCCGTGACCTCTTTAGTCACCATAGCTAAGGAATTCATTTCAACTACCTCCGGTACCTCTCCCATCTTACACACATCCTTCCAAGAACTGAAATTAGCCTGCATTAATTCGGGTGACAATGAAAAAACCACTCCTTCCCCTTGTTGTTCTCGTACTCTCGGAGACAGCTTATCACCCTCAAAGATTTCCCCCTCTTCTATGCACAAGCTTTCACCTGAAGGTTTACAGGCCTCCATCGATCCCTTCTGTACCTGCTCAGCCTCAGAAAACAGAAGCAACTGTGGTACATTAGGCTCCCTGACTTTACCGAGAGAAGGCTCCCTCGCCGTCTCCTCCACCGACGGCAGCCTCAGCGTCGCACCACCGCCAGACGACTCGCCACCCTCCATCGGCCCCTTCTGTCCAAGACCCAGTCCAAGACTCGGGCCCCCTGGATGAGTATCGGGTCCCTTCAGAGAACCCAGAGCCGAAACATTTCGGCCTCCCGTGGGTACCCATATCTTCCGTGGGCTGTTGGCCGGCCCCTTACCCTTCTGAAGCCCATCTATCACTCCCTCATCCCCCCTTAAACCCAAGTCTTCAATATTCTTCTCAAAGCCCACCTTCATGGGCCTTACCTCTACTTGGCCCAGACCCACATTTTCCCCCCCTTCAATGCTGCGTTTCAGAACAGCCAAGGACTCCTTCAAATAACCCACTTGCTTCTCCATATCAGCCAAAGCACGAACCACGTATTCCATATTCACCCCCGACATCCCCCTGCCATCCCCTACACGAGTGTGACTTTTCACCAGAGAGGAAATCTCACCTGCTCCCTCTGCATATTTTGGCGCTCGAGACACGGCTTCACTGTACGACAGGGGATGGTTTCCCTGCCATGATGAAGGAAGACGCCACAGGCAGCTACCCCTGTTTTGCACTCTCGGAACAGAGTATGAAGCTGTGAGTTCCTGCAGCAACTCATCAAGATACCTCCATCCCACCCCCTTTCCTCCTTCTGGTATCATTAACACGCCACGACGTTTCCCATGGCCAAACTCTGATAAGGAGAAGAAACTCCCATATGAATTACGCTGTCTCTGCATTACCAGAACTTGAGGCCCACTTCTGCGTGACTTAATGAACTCTGATGACCCCCGGTGTGCTATCCCCTCCTTAACCATTGCAGCCAACCACCCCAAGGATCCATGGTCGAGAGAAATGTGATGTACAGCTCTACAACTGCTCTCTGTACATCTCCACCACCTCTCGCTAACCTTCTCAAACTCAAAACATTTCTGGTCAATAACAATGTTCCTAATCCACCCCATCTCAACACACTAACTCTAAAATATAACACTCACAAAGACTCCAAGACTAATCTAAGCATCACTAAAAACAATCACCATCGAAATGAATCTGTATTTTCTCAGGTGTACGGAGAGAAAAAAGTTTGGAGAGAGAAGAAAAATAAATAGATGCCACTAACTTTTTCTAAATATTCTTGAAAGATTTATAATTAATGCATATATAAAACATATTGACATTTATTTCCACTTTTATAATGAGTTGCAAGATCAAGATTGTTCATTCTCATTGGTTTCTCCTTGGTCAGGTGTTTAAGCATTATTTTGAAGAGCTAGAAGAGGAATCACTTAGAGACAACTTTGTTGTAGCGGTAGGTGGATGTTATTCTTTGGTTGCATATTATTCTTAGCTTGATCTGGTGGCGTTCATTCCCATGCTGGTGTTGTGAAAACTTGATTTTTGAAAGATGAGATTTGGCATTATGTTAATACCTTGTGTTTGGCAGTATGAGTTACTTGATGAGATTATGGACTTTGGTTACCCTCAGTACACAGAGGCTAAGATTCTTAGTGAATTCATCAAGACCGATGCTTACAGGATGGAAGTTACACAGAGGCCTCCCATGGCTGTAACAAATGCAGTGTCTTGGCGCAGTGAAGGGATACAATACAAGAAGAATGAAGTAGGTTTTTTTCACACACACCCATGCACACACACACTCTTTCTTGCTTTTGTATATTGATTGTGTAAGCTTCTGGATGATATTCCTTTCTTTTTGTTTGCCAGGTTTTCTTGGATGTGGTGGAGAGTGTTAATATACTTGTCAACAGCAATGGACAAATAATTAGGTCTGATGTTGTTGGGGCATTGAAGATGAGAACCTATTTGAGGTGTGTCATTTGAGTTTTAGTTTCATCAAGAGATAATAGCTGCTACATTTATTCAACTTCATATAGGTCATGTTGCTTTGTTCATATTTAGTTTCATCAAGAGATAATAGCTACTATTTTCATTTGACTTGATATGTATTTTAATGGTTAACTCATCATTTTCTGTAACACCCCTTCATGTAGGTCAGGAATATTACGAACATTCATAGCATAATGCCCGGTAAAGAGATTCGAAGTCATGAAAATTCCTCATTTATTGAATCATCAAACTAACTAAACATAATAGTCTTTGAAACGTAAAGCTGAAAACATAATGAAAAGGCATAAACTAGTTCTATGTGAATCCAACACTACTTAAATGTCTAAATCATACACTTAGTTTTTGGAAATTTATTCTACTCTTGGCATTCCTGCTCTGTATCCACGAAATCATCATTTGGGACATTAAAACATAAAAATAGAGAAACAAACAAATGAGTCAAAGACTCAGTAATAGCACATCATACTGTAAACATAACTTAATTTAACATTAGGCTTAATTTTGAAAACTTATATATATCGTCACCCATTCACATTACATATATATCATTCATTAGTGACATAAGCAAATCATAAATAATCATGGCAATACATGTAACATGGATGCATGAATGACTGACTCTATGCATATCCTATAATTCATACGTATCTTATTCATCTTGTCTTTCACTTACATAGTGGCCATCATAACATGTGTGCATTGATCCAATTGTCGTTGATAGTAGATAACATATCATAGCGTAAGGTAAACCATGCTTGGGTCTGTGGCAACGTATCACTTATCATAACATGTAGTGACCCATGCTTGGGTCCATGTTGTCATTTAACATATGGTGAACCAAGCTTGATTCCGTGACACCGTCTAACGTATTATAACATGTAGTGAAACACGCTTGGGTCCATGTTATCACCTATCATATGTTGAACCACGCTTGAGTCAATGGCACCGCATAACATATCATAACCTATGGTGAAACACCCTTGGGTCCGTGTCACCTCCTAACATCTTATCTTTCATGTGGTGGACCACGTTTGAGTCCATGGCTTGCACATCCACCTATAAGTTAAGGCCAATCTTTTTTTTTTTAGAAGTGTTAACACCAATCTTAAAGCTTACTTGTCATTCATGTGTTTTCTTATTAAATTTCATAATGCGTGTGAACATGTTTGACTTGATGAAATTACATGGCATGACATACTCTTGGGCATGGCATAACATTGAACATTGCATATCAACATGTGTCTTACACAACATAAGATAACATAGGCATGGCATAACATGATATAAACATTACATGGTATACATGTGATTTTCATAAAATTTCATCCATCTACCAACAATCCCTGTCAGCATAGCATACATAGGCTCATTTCCAAGCATATCATCATAATTCATAGAGGTTCGTGAAAAGGGCTAACCTTGAATTGGCTCGTGGGTAAACATCACATTTTTCATGCAAAAACCGAACAATTACAGCTTACATAAAGGTATGATCATACTACTTGCCTCTTAGCATTGCTTCCACAATCTCACATCCTAGTTCGTGACCTATACGAGGCATTAATTTTCCCTAACGTGTCATAGTATGATAGATAATTTAATAAATTTTCAGCTATATTAAGATTAATAGATGGTAATGTTATTTAACTCATAACATATTCCTTGATTTTCTATTTAAAGTATAACATAATAAGTTTACTAAAATCCGATCTAAATAGACAATCGGAATATTGACCGAAATAATAGGCTCAATAGTATACATTAAAATATTTTTTAAATCCAATGAATATTTTTTGATAAAAATAAGTCTATGACTAATATATTTATTTAAGTAAAACTTTGGACTGACTTAAATTCCAGCCCAGCCCCAATTAAGGAAAACAGCCCACTTAAAATCACTAGAATAGTTTCTGTAAAAATGCAACCTGGCCCAAACTAATTTTAAAACACGAGTACTATTTAAACCCAAGCTTAGCCCATGTAAATAAACAAGGTTCCTTCAAGAGGCATTTTACGAAAAGGCTGTGGGAAGTGGGTTGAAGGGTATTTGTGTAAAACCCATAATAATGCATGGGCTTTTTGGGAAAGTCTGAAATAAAAGAAGAGAAGAACAGAAGTTTGGGAGGGAGAAGCCATGAGATACTTACCAAGAGAGAGGAGAACCAATTGCGACTATGGGTCTGGGTGGCTGGATGGGTGTCATGGCAGCGCAACTAGAGGCTCCCTCTGGACATGGTGGTGCAACATATAGAGAGAGAGAGTTTGGAGAGAGAAACTGTCAAACCGAAAGCAACAAAGAGAGAGGAGGTTGGTGGACGATCGTGGGCTTACCGGAATAGTGTTAGGTGGAGGGGGGTGCCTGGTTGGCGAGTTATATGGCTGCAGTGAGGTGATCTGACAACCTCTAAGGTGGCTGAGGGTGGCAGAGTAAAATACCTAGGGCCTATTTTGTTGTTGACAGCAGAGAGAGGGAGTAACAAAGAGGGGTTTAGAGGCGTCAACGCACATCGTGGAGGAAGGAGGGCTTACCGTCGACGTGCTTTGTGGTAGTTTCCAACGAGGTGGTGGTCTAGTATAAAGAGAGTGCTACGGTGGTCTGCGAGGATGGTCTGGTAGGATAGCCTTTCGGCGATTAGTAACT
Source organism: Carya illinoinensis (assembly GCF_018687715.1). Classification (NCBI taxonomy): domain Eukaryota; kingdom Viridiplantae; phylum Streptophyta; class Magnoliopsida; order Fagales; family Juglandaceae; genus Carya; species Carya illinoinensis. Next base: position 32,855,306 of record NC_056756.1, read on the forward strand.
GACAAACCTTGAATGTCGTAACCTAACAAAGAGCCTTTCGGCACTAGGATAATAGGATAGCCTTTCGGCGATGGGTATCAGGCAAACCTCGAATGTTGTACACCTGACAAAGAGCCTCTTGGCATTGGGCTAGTATGACAACTTTTTGACGATGGGCATCTGACAAACCTTGTAATGTTGACTAAGAGCCGACAATATCAAGCGGGATTTGCAAGAATTTGAAATGCTCTGATTCTCTATTTAACGGATCGTTCTTACTCATAGGATACCCACAAAGAATTTCTCACATTAATCATTGACCTAGTTTCTGTTTATCCATAACGATAGTATGGCCGAGCAACTTCCATTAATGTTCTAGATTTGAATCAGTAACCTTCTACATCTCAACTACCAATTTTCTCTCTTAAGGTAGTCAACACCATGATAGGAGCAAAGATGTATTTTTCTGGTAGGTCCAATTTTGAGGTGGTTGCAGAGTCGAGAATGCTCAGTGCTCAATATGCTGCCTTTGTTACTATCTTATCTCAGAGGTTACTAGCAAATATGAGTGAGGTTGATCATCTCAACAATCAATTATTGGAGTTGCGTCAGAGGCTTGCTAATAAGGCTCGAAAGAAAGAAATGTTAAAGCAAGAAAATAAGGAATTGAAAAAATTTGCGGACTAGTATACTCATGACCTGCAATCACAAATAGAGGAGCTGGAACAATAATTTTTTTTTTCCTAGTCTTTTCTTTATTTCTTTGGTTTCCATTTTCTTACATCATGACCCTTGTGGGAGCGGGTTGCTACAGTTCGTATCAGAGAAAATTACAAGTGACAGTGAGTAGCCCTTCGACCCCTTGCGGGACTAGGGCGTTACAGCTTTTTTCATGCATTCATCATGTTTTACTTTATAATCTCTTACCTCTTCTTCTCAACACATCTTCATAAAATTAAGTCATGAAAAACTCCTCTCTTAATAATAGGTTTACTTTCTTATAATTAACATAATTATTAAACTTTAGACGTCTCTAGAGCGTTATGGGTAGAAGACGGTTAGACCTACCTTGGGTTATGACTGTGACAATGGTTGATTTGGCATGCTGGTTGAACCTTGGCGGTATTCCACAAATCTCAGCTGTGTGGAAAGTGATTCTTATATGTATTCTTTGGCATTTGGGAGGAACAAAATGACCGGACATTTGAAGATAGGGTGCGTACACTGGAGGAGATTAGTTTGCTTTTTGTTAGCACTTTTTTTTCTTGGGCCAGATCTATAGATTTTAATGGTCTCGATATTAATGACTTTCTTATTTCTACTTCTTCTGTCTAAATAGGTGTTATCTCTTGTATACTCTCTGTGTACCTAGGCTATGCCTATTCTTATTAATACATTATAATCATTTACCCATAAAAAAAAAATAAATAAATAAAAAATAGGAAACTATTCTAAGTGGGAAATCAAATGGGAGGCATATATGGGTGTGAATAGAAGAAAATCCCAATCAAAATCACCACCAGAAAATAAAACACTAATTTTATTAAAATACTATAAATACTAAAACTACTAATTTAGTAGTAATAATAATAATAACAATAATAATAATAATAATAATAATCATCCTAAGCCCCAAATTTTGGACTCGTATGTTACATTTTCCCAACAAACTTGTCCCTGAGGATTGCATTTTTTCCAACTGAATGCACAGTTTATCGCATTGAAATGACAGAGTTAGGTATTTTATCGCGATAGAGAGATTCTAATTCTATTTGGAAATTTATTTGTAAAGTCTGCAGTATAAGAACTAGCAAGTACTGCTATTCTTCAGTTTTGCATCAGGCTTCACATTTATGTACAGATTTTTGGGTTGACAAGCAACCAAATGGTGCTAATTGATGTGCCATTCTCTCTGTCTGCCATATTTTGTGGGAATAACATTTTATTGAACCAAGCTTCAACTGCCTTGTCAAGAGTTTGACTTTCCAGGAAAGTCTATAATTTTATTTGTACTTTAGGCAAAGTGAAAAAATTATCTTTAACTGTTTAAACTGTTATAAGTGCATCAGGGTTCGATTCATGTTAGTGTCATGTTTAAATCACAAAAATAAGGGTGAAAAGTGAAATCGATCTTGTATACTACTTTGCTTGTAGTTGGATCTCCAAGTTTTTGGTATGCTCCAAATTCTACATCAGCATCAAATTTGGGTCAATAGTGGCAAAACATATCTCTAAACAAGATTAGTGTCATGCAAAATGTGTCCAACAAATAGGAGTCAATCTAGCATAGCATGTGTTTGGATCCCTATGAACAGAACCATTGGATTTTAAAAGAGGATGATCTAGTTGAAGAATTTCTCCCAATTGAGCACATCTAGCATATTCCTTCACACTAGCAGGATCTCTATAACCAACTCCAGTCAATTCACCACCACAGAACTCCACAGTTTCAACTTTCAACACTTTACTTTGATTCTGTCCTCCTAAAAGGAACATCTGTACTTTGCTACTCATCTATATGTTCTGGTCAGTTTTAGCTTGATCCTAAAAATATTCTTCTATTATCTGTTACAGTGGCATGCCAGAGTGTAAGCTTGGCCTAAATGATCGAGTATTATTGGAGGCACAAGGTCGGTCAACTAAGGGAAAGGCCATTGACTTGGAAGACATTAAATTCCATCAGTATGTAGCTTAACTTTGGTTGACTTGAATTCTGAGTGTTGGTTATTCAAGTGTTCGTGAGCATTCAGTGAAAATGATGCATTGTTATGAATTAAGATTCAAGATCTATTAATTAGAAAAATAAATAAATAAAAATAAAATAAAAAGATTCAAGATCTATTAATTAGAAAAATAAATAAATAAAAATAAAAAAAATAAGAGAGAGAGAGAGAGAGAGAGAGAGAGAGAGAGATTACTATTTTTGTTCCTGCAAATTCTTTTAATTAAAATCCAAATTTTGGTTTAGGTGTGTGCGTTTGGCCCGATTTGAAAATGATCGGACAATATCCTTCATACCACCAGATGGATCTTTTGATCTCATGACGTATAGACTTAGTACTCAGGTACCTTTACAAATGCCATTTCCCCTTTCTGTGTTTGAGTTGCTTATTTGATGCCTTTTGTTGAGCTAAATTATAACATTTTGGCTATCAGGTAAAGCCTTTGATTTGGGTGGAAGCTCAAGTTGAAAAGCATTCAAAAAGTCGTATTGAGATTATGGTAAAAGCTCGGAGCCAGTTCAAAGAGCGCAGGTATCCAGATTCTCTTTTCTGTTTTCTTTAGGGAGAGGGGAGGGGTCATTGCTGCTTAGTCATATCTCTAGTATAGTCAATTGTTCTGGACTTTGCAGAGTCTTGTTTTTCTTCAGTATTAATGAAAATTAAATTGTACAGCACTGCCACAAATGTTGAGATTGAGTTGCCTGTGCCAGCAGATGCTATGAATCCAAATGTTCGTACATCAATGGGATCTGCAACATATGCACCTGAAAAAGATGCAATGGTCTGGAAAATTAGATCTTTTCCAGGTGGCAAGGTGTTAGTTCACATTAATCTCCACTCCTTTTCAGTGTTAACATTGTGTCATTGACACCCTTCCAAAAAATAATTTTCATTGATAGCCACAATTTAAAGGAATTATTCTATTGTTCATATTCCTTTACAATTTAGCCATTCATTTGTTTTTCTCAAATTTAAATTATTAGGAGTATATGTTGAGAGCAGAGTTTCGTCTTTCAAGTATAACAGCAGAAGAAGCAGCTCCTGAGAGAAAAGCCCCTATACGTGTGAAGTTTGAGATACCGTATTTTACGGTTTCTGGAATACAGGTATGCCTTTTTAAGGAATATGATTGTGTGCTATATCACATAATAATCTCCATCTCCCCATCTCCCGGCCCTCATAGATTAAGATGCATTGTAATTGTTCTCATCAATGCAATGTTACCTTGTTTATTAATTAGTGGGTGCCACTTGATGGTTAAGCATTTTTCTATCAACTATATGAATCGATTGCTAATTCATGGATGCTGTGTTACTATATTTGCTGTCAAAGAATCTAGATTCAAAGGGCTGATGTGGTAGTCTAGAAATTGACCAAAAAGAAACAGTAGGCTAAAAGAACTACTCATGAAATGGATTGGACTGAAGAGAGATGTGATTTTTATAAATTTTGTTCTCCTCAACATTGAACTCTCTCTCCGATCTCTTGATTCATTTCTTTTTTGAGTAAAATATAAAGCTGAAGGTAGATATGTAGAAAGGCTTAATATGCAATAGGGACCACCGAAGAGAATAACAATGCTGAGGTTAACTGCATATTAAGACTGTTGTTAAATTAGCAGGAATCATGGCATAATAGAACGTGTTAGAATTAATATCATTTACATTATGTAAATCTTGTGATTTCGTAGGTTCGTTACCTGAAGATTATTGAGAAAAGTGGATACCAAGCTCTTCCATGGGTGAGGTACATAACAATGGCCGGTGAATATGAACTAAGGCTTGTATGAAAGCTATTTCACATGTTGGTGTTCCCCATCCATCATGTGTATTTTCTTCATTGAGTTAATATTAAGTGAGATTTTTTTTTTTAAATCTCTAGCACTATTTTGGTTTTGCGCATCGTTAATTATTTTAACAGGGTTGTTAGTTGATGGATATCCAGAAATTCCATTTTATTCTCCTTTTCTTTTCTTTTGAATTAAAGAGCATATATTCTATCTCAAAAACTGTTTTGTGATTTTTTTTTGTTCAAATATTTCTACATGAGAAAATTCTTAATCTATTTCATCTGATTATAATCCTCTCCATAATATTTACAATTCTTAGGTTGATGTTGTTTCTTACGTTACCTGTCAGTCTGTGGCTTGTTATTTTGCACGTCAATTTGTTTCTGTTTAGTGGTTACCGGTGGAAAATCTATGGGTAATTGTAAATTAGTACATGGGTTCTCATGTTTTTACAAATTGGGGCCTAGATTTTTAACTTTTGAAGATTAATACCCAAACTTTAAATACTCTAAATTAGGTACTTTCGTTAATCTCCAATGGAGTTTATCGCGTGGCATACTAATGTCACGTGTCAGTCTTTGATTGGTTGCATGGGTCAGCCAATCAAGGAATGGCACATGGTATTAGTATGACATGTAGCAGTCCTTAGTTCTTTTTAACAAAATTGGTAAAGGTATTTGCGAGCTTTTTTGAATTCAAATATTAATTTTTTAACAAGGAAAGGTACTCTCGAAAGTTGAAAATCGAGAGTAGATTTACAAAAATGCGATAACTTAGGTATTAATTGTACAACTAACTCGGAAACTTAATACAACATTGAAAAGTCAGAAAAGAAATACAGGATACTTCTCTCGAGGGTTCGTAGCAATTTGTATTAGATTTTAGGGATGACGAACTCACACTATCCAACATTGATGGACGACATAAATATCACATATTTAATTGACTTGTAACTACCTATATTTCGAAGTAACATATTTATCTGAGCTATTCTATTTTCACATCAGTGTGTACGACATGTTATTCAAGTCTTTTAAATGTTAATATTTAATTTGAGAGATTTAAATTTTTAAATTTTTTTTATAAAATAAATTATATTATATAAACACTTTATTAAATGTATTCACCAACTGTTATATAAATAGAATAGATAACAATTGCAGAGTATGTACAAATATTGCCTCAAAAGATTAAGGTTCGGTTTGATAAGTAAAAATTTTGAGACGTGAATTTTAAGTTTTAATATTATTATTATTTTAAAATTTAAAAAAATTAACAAAAAGTTTAATTATATATTATATTTTATATAAAAATTTGAGAAAATTGAAATAATAAAATGAAAATTTTGAATTTAAAATGAAAATTTTTAAATGCCAAACCGAATCTAAGATTTCTTATTTGGGCAGGATAAACTTATTCGTTTTTTAGGATAGATAAACTTATTCGTTATTCATGTAAAGACAACAAGAATTGTATTAAAATACGTGGTATGTCAAATCAGTAAATATGATTGGGATAAAAGCATATAAGAAAAAATTATATAAAAAAAGTGGTTGATTGGTAGCTCAACTAACTTGTCTTTTTAAATTGATGTGATTTAATACGATATGTCAACTATAAAATTATTTTTATTAAAAAATAAATCTAAAATATTAAATAAAGTTATATCAATTTATAAATTTACTTTTATAAAATTTTTTTATAATGGTAACATTTCTTTTAAAAAAATATTTATTAACATATATACAAGCAAGTTTGACTTTTCGGATGTGTCATTCATCCCAAGTCCTTCGGCTTTAAAACATGAACTTTCAATTTTTTGGTATTAAAACCTTTCACCAAGCATCAGTATCTCGCCATTTTGGTATTAAACCAACGCGATCTCTTGCACCCGAAACTATGCACAAATAGTAGTCAGGTTCGATCAATCCCTTGAAACAAAATTTCCGTCATTGCGAAGTACTACTTCAGTTGAATTTGATGGCGGGAAATTTGTGGACCAAAATTGTATCTTGGAGGAACCTTCAAGTAGGACCAGATTGCCATCTCCAAAAGAATTCAAGTTTTGAGGAAGATGGGTTAGACAATGGTTTCTCTCTATTTGCCACCCAGACAAATTCTTTTGTGCTAAGGATGTGCTCCTCCGTTCACCTGAGACAAGAAAGTTTGATGCTCAGAGAGTCAAAAAATACCTTTGATGCTTAAATCATTTTATTCTTAAAAGTGAGAGAGAGATTAGTCAAAATTCTCCTTGAATCATGCCTGTGCCAAGGCTGTATACTTCCCTCTTTTGGTGGGCTCACTATTTTCCCTGTGCCTGGGGTGCCTGCCTCTACTCTGGATGGCATGTTGTTGCATTTAATACGGCACCCTCAGTTAGGACGTCTCAACCCACGTTAAGCCTTTATGCTTGGAGGAGACATCTTATTGCATTTAACACGGTACTCTCTGTCGAGGGATCTCGACCCACTTCAGGCCTCTGTGCCTAGGGGTGGCATCGTATCGCATTTAATGTGGCACTCCCTATTAGCAATGAGATCTCAACCCATATATAGTCATTTAATGCGGCGCTACTCAAGCAGGGGTTGTCTCGTCTTTTTTCGTGTTAACCCAAGCCTTCTTCCTCGCCACACATTGCGTTTTTTAACGCTAAGCTTCCATAAATGCATCTAGGCTCTCTTCATGGGGTTCACGCTCCCCTCGCCACTGTGAGTCTTTGACAAGACTTCCCTTGCTATGATGGGCATGGCTGGTCTCTACCACCAACTCGGCGAACCTAAAGGCTTTGAGGGACACATATGGGGTTCCAAATGCGGTTGTCCTGGGGGTCCTTGATTCTCGTCGCAGGACCATTGACTCCGAGGGGCTTGTTAAGAAGTTTGCTCTACACCCCGACGCCTTCTTGCATGGGTTGAGAAGCACCCAGAGGAGGTATGGACTAACGCCCTCTTGACTAGAGAAACATCGATCGGTTCTCAGTGATTCTGGATCAATCTCTTGTGGTTGGTCGCAGTTTTTTGAGGGACCATGTCGTTTCTTCGGGCAAGAAAATGCCTTTTGTCACCATGTCTAAAGGTGAAGAAAAGAGACCACGCCACAAGGGCGAGGGGACCCGAAGACCAAGGGAAACACATGATCACTCTGAGTCTGAGTAGGGGACTTCTCACATGCGACAGGCTTTGCCATTGCCAGTTGCCTAAGTCTTGGTTGGAGGGAACTCTCCTTACTTGGATGATTTTGATGCTATTATAGTGCAAGCGACGTTGGAATTTGAGTTTATGATGCTAGATGCTCAGGTCATTTCTCCATCCCTAGATCTCCCTTCTATACCACCTGGTGACCAAAGATCGACGAGGGCTCTCGACTAGGGCTAGGATGATTTAGAGATGGTGTTCTTTGAAGTCCTAATCAATCCAATTCCCAGAATTTCTCGAGGCCCAACTCTCTCAGAGCTCCTTGAGGTAGCAAGTGATGCCTCTATTTGTTCAAGCGATATCGCTAAGTTAGGTGTTTGTCGTGCTTGCTGATCGCAAGGGTCTCTCTCTTTAAGACCATGTGACCCTCAACGAGGAAAAGGTTTCGATTCCTTCTTCACCCTTCAGTGCCTCTATCGGGCAAGGGGCTTCTTCAGCCACCGTCTTTGAGTAGGTATCTTCCCTGGTTCCTTCTAAAAGCGGTGAGGAGCAAGTGGATGAATTAAGTCTTGTTAACCCTGCGAGCATAGGGCCTTCGTCTTGAAAAGCATAGGACGGGCCTATGATCCAGGCCCTAAAGGAGCCTTGGTACTATCACCACCTCCCTCACCTTGATTGTTTTCCCTCGGGCCACTCTAGGGCTCAACTCAACAGGTCAAGGTGAGGAGTGTACTTCTCCAAAAGCTCTGGCCCTTCCAAATCTAGCCACTCCCGACCTGGTACCAACAAAGCCAGGGCCGAGTTTGTGAGTGAGGTGGCCAACCAGCTCAAGGACTTTCTTTCTCTTGTACGTTTTCCTGCCATCTTTAATCAAGCTCTTCTATTTTTGCTAACGTTAATTGCTTGGCTTGGCTCAAACAGGGGGTTGATGATCTGGTGACCTAAATCTTGGATGGTTAGGCTGAGTTGGAGGAGGAGGCTCATGTTTTACGGATCTATGCTGAGTAGGCTTATCGTGAGATACTTCAGCTCAGGGTCAGAGAGTCCAAGCCAAGCGGGCTTTCGTTATGGTCTACAACTACAACTAGTCTTTGGAGGGAGACGTTGCTCACCCTATAGAAGGACTTGGGCCAATCCAGGGAATAGGTGTCTTGGAAATGCCTTGAGGTCGAAGCCCCAAGAGAGGAGCAAAATCTATAGTGGATTCGAGCATCATGTCTGGACAAGGAGTTAGAGTAGCATTGCCTTAACTATGTTGCCTCCATGTTGGAAGCCGAGGATGCTTGACTAGCGTAATAACTTGACCCAATAATTCTAAAGTCAATTCTTATTGGGCCTGAATTATATTTAATGCGTCATATTGGATAAGCTTAGGGCTGTGCAAAAATCCAAAATTTCCAATTCTGCCTGAACTCCGCTCCAATTTCGATTTCGACTTCGACAGAGTCGGAGTTTTTGGAAGTTAGAATCGGAGTCGGTGTAGCTCCGAGTACATGTTCGGAGGTCGGAGTCGGAGTAGTTAATTGCTCTGAATTCAGACTCCGGCCTTTGACTTTTTTTAAAATTAAAATAGATGCAAAACGACGTCGTTTTGCATCTTTTTTATTTTTTTTACTTTTAACGTACCCTTTATTAAATGGTGCTGTTCCATTTAAATAGGAACAACATCGTTTCGCTATGGCCCGTTGCATTTCGGCCATTTCTCTTTAGTTCTTCACTTTTTTTCATTTACCCCTCCTCCTCGACCCCTCGCCTTGAGACCTCAGACTTAGTGTTAGGGACCCTGGTCAAGTCCTTAGACAATAAGTCCTTCACGCCAATGGTGGTCTTGTGATGACCAAATCCTTGTTCCTCTCTTGCTTGGTTCTCGAGCAATGGTGGTCAAGATGACCACTTGGGTATGGTGTGGTTAGATGTTTGGGCAAAGATGGGTGTATGGAGTGATGAAAATAGGCAAGGGATTGTGGTGGGTTCAATGGTGAGGGGCGCACGGCACTAGAGTGGGCTAGGGTAGGCACCACTTGGAAGATGGGGTTTAGAGTTTGGAAGATGTATGATGGACGGTTAGGATGAAGGTTTAGGGTTTTGCTTGACTTGAGAAATTCTAGGAATGGAGTGATTTTAGGGATATGGTAGTTTGAGTGATTGAGTGATTTGAGTAGATGGAGGATAGGGTTTTGGGAGGATTCCTAAGTGATAGGAATCCTTGAGGATTTGGTGGGGCTAGTTTGGTAAGTCAAAGTGGACTTGAGAGATTTAAGGGATGAGAGATTTAAGAAATTGAAAATGATTGGCAATTCCTTAAATTAATGGATGAGGGATTTAAGGGATTGAAGATGATTATCAATTCCTTAAATTAAGGAATTGGAATTGGAGTGATTTTAGGGATAGGGTGGTTTGAGGGATTGAGTGATTTGAGTGGATGGAGGATTGGATTTTGAGAGGATTCCTAAGTGGTAGGAATCCTTGAGGATTTGGTGGGGCTAGTTTGGTAAGTCAAAGTGAACTTGAGAGATTTAAGGGATGAGAGATGTAAAGAATTGAAGATGATTGACAATTCCTTAAATTAAGGGATGATGTGTTTGGCCGGCTATGGAATGAGGGTTTGGTCAATTAGGATTCCTAAATTATAGGAACCTTAATTGGCAAGATGAGTAAGCGGATTAGACAATCCAAATTAGGCAAGAATTGCCAAAATTTGAATTCAATTCCCAAAGGAAGTGAATTTCGGCCAAGGCTCAAAAAATGGAGCAAACACTTTATGGAAAGTTGACAAACACAAGTTTTGGGAGATTTTATGGATTGGATGGATTGGAAGAGCAATAACAATGAAGAACACTCAAGAACAAAATGATGAACACTCAATAACAAAAGAACAAACTTATGAACTTGAATGAACAAAAGCATAAACAATACTAATTCAATACTTGATTCACGAATTGCACAAGAATTGAATAAACCTCATATATTGAATAACTCAACTTGGATTCACGAGTTGCATCAAGTTGCAAGAACAAGATAAATGAATCACACCTATTCACAAATTGCAAGGTGTGATTCTCTCTTTGGGATTCACGAATTGCACCCAAAAAGTCCAAGTGCAAGGCACCGGTTTGTGATCTCTCAAACAATAGTCTTCTCTCTAGGAGTTTGCCAAAAGATGTAAATGCAAAGACTAAGAGTCCTATTTATAAGGATTACAACTTGGAAACCTCCAATAGGTCCCTTGAAAAATGAATAATTAAATTAAAATAAATAATAAGTAATAACATAGTTGACATGGGCCAAATTAACCCATGGCATGCATGAGCCCATGGGTGGGCTAGGTTGGCCCTTCTCTTCATGGGGTCCTATCATTCCCCCTCTCTTCAAGAACATCCTTGCCCTCAAGGATTAAATTTGAAAATGCCCATGACCTCTCCTCATTCTCTTGCTTAGCCATCTCCATAGCAAAACAATGTGCCCCTCCTTTGCCTAACTTTTCTAACATTGAGACATCCCCCGACTTGGCCTCCTTGGATGCTAAAGTTACCCATACATCCTTCTTGGATCCTAGCTTGAATTCCATGGTCCTTTTGTTGTAGTCAAGCACTACCCTTCCATGACCCTTGAGCCATGGATTGCCCAATACAACATCAAGCTCTACCAAAGGGAGTATATGTAAATCCGCCACTACTCTCACTCCTTGCACATTCATTTTTACTTCTTTCACTAGCCCTTCACATTTCATCTTGTCCCCACTAGTCATCTTTATCTCAAATGGGTCTATAGCAATCGGATTCAACCCAACCTTGGCAACAAGGGTAGAGTTGATGAAGTTGTGTGTGGAGCCACTATCTACCAACAAAGGGACTTCAATTGTTCTTATCCATGCCATTACCCTCATGGATGTATGTTTTTGGATCCCCATCAAGGTATTAAGGGACAACTCGGTCTCGTCATAATTTTTATTCACTTTGGTCTCTTCTTGGTTGTACTCTTGGCTAGAGGCTTCCACAAAATAACCATCATCCTCTTTCTCGTTTTTTTCATCAACCAACATGTACACTTGTCCCGATCTACATTTGTGCCCTATACCCTATTTTTCTCCACACTTAAAACAAAGGCCATTTTTTATTCTATCTTGGACCTCTTCTCTTGAAAGTTTTTTCACTTCAAGTGGCTTAGATTTAGAAGCACTACCCCTTTCCTCCTCGTCTTTCTAAGGAACATTGGTTTGAAAGGGTGTAGTAACCTCACTCCCCATTTCCTTAGATTGACGTTTCTCCATATTAGTGCTCTCTTCTAGGATCTCCGCTATCCTCATAGCTTCTTGAATCTTAGAGGGTTGCTTCAACTTAATTTCCTTGGCTATCCAAGGCTTCAACCCATCCACAAATGTGCCCACAAGGGCCTCCTCGGACCACCCTCTCACAAGAGTTTATAGTTGTCTAAACTCTTTAATGTAACTATGCACTTTGCTTTCTTGCCTTAACTTGGCAAGTTGGCCATGGTGGTTAATGGTAGGGGATGACCCAAATTGCATGAGGAACTCTTTCTCAAAAGTCGTCCAACCCAATCTTCTCATATCCTTCTCATATTGGTCCCGGATCCACCTTCACCACTTGCTTGCTTTTCCTTCCAAGTAAAAACATACCGTTGACACTCTTTCTCTCCTTGGTACTTCATAAGTGTGAAAGTAGTGATCAACCTTGTCAAGCCATTCATAAGGATCCCCACCATTGAACTTAGGAAAGTCCACCTTTGGTCTCTTGGGTCCCCGGTCATTAGCCCGGTTTCCCCTCCTTTCATCATGAATTCCATCATCAAACCTTCTTCCATGATTGCCTCCATTTCGGTCATAGTAGTTAGGCCTTCTATTATCTTGGTTTTCATGGCCCCAAGGCCTCTCATCTTCATACCCATGTTCGAGCACATAACCATCCTCATATCTAGGCATCTCATATCTAACATCTTGATGTCTTCCTCTAGTGCTCGGGCTTCTATGGTGGCTTCCACCATGAATCCATCTTTCAACTGCAACATCATCATGCTCAACACGTCCACCTCTTCTCAATTTCACTCTTGGTGGTTCAGGCCTAGCATCATGCAAAGACTCGGTCACACTTGTCTCGGCACCCTCCACAAAAGCATCACGCCTTTGTGCATTATTCTCTTGCCGTGGAGCTTGGCCTTCTACAAGTCTTCTCTCAATTCTTTCAATACTCTCATGTGTTTCTCTTCTCATAGTCTCCATGGTTCTTTTATGCTCTTCACTATCTCGGATTGTCACATTCAAAGTCATCCTAAGTTCAGCCATAGTGGTGTTGACCTCACTTAGAATGTCAATGACTTTAGCATTGACCCCCTCAAGCACTTCAATTCGTTCCTGGTTGGAACTCTTGTTCATCTCACATCTTGATTTCTTGTAGACATGGTGCTTGCAAACTGACTTCTTGAAACTCTCGCAAACTAGTCTTGCAAACTGAAATTTCTGGTTGGTGGCCTTAGACAGCAACTTGCAACTTCTATGGATGGTAGGGAGGGCTCAAAAGTCCAACCTTGAGTTGTTCACCTTTGTGGGTGGGCAACCCCTCTTGCACAATCAAATATCCAACCTTGGATCCTCCACCTTCTAGGGTGGTTGATCCCTTCAAGAACACTACTCCGTCCTCTACTCAACTCCCAAACTTCAATTTACAATTTCACAAGCAATGAAAGAAGTAAACAATGTCGAGGTCCTCCGTAGACCTCCCAATCAAATTCACAAGGGATTGAGTTTATGCGTCGTTTACCTCTTAGAGAAGTGAGAACTTCTCAAGAACACCAAACAAAAATCCTCTCAATGAAAGCACCAAATTGCTAGAGACCCCGATCAAGTCCTTAGACAATAATTCCTTCACGCCAATGGTGGTCTTGTGATGACCGGATCCTTGTTCCTTTCTTGCTTGGTTCTCGAGCAATGGTGGTCAAGATAACCACTTGGGTATGATGTGGTTAGATGTTTGGGCAAAGATGGGTGTATGGAGTGATGGAAATGGGCAAGGGATTGTGGTGGGTTCAATGGTGAGGGGCGCACGGCACTAGAGTGGGCTAGGGTTGGCGCCACTTGGAAGATGGGGTTTAGGGTTTGGAAGATGTATGATGGACGACAAGGATGGAGGTTTAGGGTTTTGCTTGACTTGAGAAATTCTAGGAATGGAGTGATTTTAGGGATATGGTAGTTTGAGTGATTGAGTGATTTGAGTAGATGGAGGATAGGGTTTTGGGAGAAATTCCTAAGTGGTAGGAATCATTGAGGATTTGGTGGGGCTAGTTTGGTAAGTCAAAGTGGACTTGAGAGATTTAAGAAATTGAAAATGATTGACAATTCCTTAAATTAATGGATGAGAGATTTAAGGGATTGAAGATGATTATCAATTCTTTAAATTAAAGAATTGGAATTGGAGTGATTTTAGGGATAGGGTGGTTTGAGGGATTGAGTGATTTGAGTGGATGAAGGATTGGATTTTGGGAGGATTCCTAAGTGGTAGGAATCCTTGAGGATTTGGTGGAGCTAGTTTGGTAAGTCAATGTGGACTTGAGAGATTTAAGGGATGAGAGATTTAAAAAATTGAAAATGATTGACAATTCCTTAAATTAAGGGATGAGGTGTATGGCCGGCTATGGAATGAGGGCTTGGTCAATTAGGATTCCTAAATTATAGGAACCTTAATTGGCAAGATAAGTGAGCGGATTAGACAATTCAAATTAGGCTAGGATTGCCAAAATTTGAATTCAATTCCCAAAGGAAGTGAATTTCGGCCAAGGCTAAAAGGATGGAGCAAACACTTTATGGAAAGTTGACAAATACAAGTGTTGGGAAATTTTATGGGTTGGATGGATTGGAAGAGCAAAAAATATGAAAAACACTCAAGAACAATGAAGAACACTCGAGAACAAAATGATGAACACTCAAGAACAAAAGAACAAACTTATGAACTTGAATGAAGAAAAGCATAAACAATACTAATTCAATACTTGATTCATGAATTGCACAAGAATTGAATAAACCTCATATATTGAAGAACTCAACTTGGATTCACGAGTTGCATCAAGTTGCAAGAACAAGATAAATGAATCACACCTATTCACGAATTGCAAGGTGTGATCCTCTCTTTAGGATTCACGAATTACACCCAAAAAGCTCAAGTGCAAGGCAGTGGTTTGTGATCTCTCAAACAATAGTCTTCCCTCTAGGAGTTTGCCAAAGGACGTAAATGCAAAGACTAAGGGTCCTATTTATAAGGATTACAACTTGGAAACCCCCAATAGGTCCTTTGAAAAATGAATAATTAAATTAAAATAAACAATAAGCAATAACATAGTTGGCATGTGCCAAATTGACCCATGGCATGCATGAGCTCATGGGTGGGCTAGGTTGGCCCTTCTCTTCATGGGGTCCTATCACTCAGACTCAGCTCACAGCGGCACAGCCTCACACGAAGGCCCTCAGTCTCGTTGGCACAACCTCTCATTTCTATCTTAGCTCTTCACGCCACTGCAATGCTGCTTTGTCTTGCCGCTGTCCTGCATCCTGCCAAGTGCAGTGCCCATTGGTCAGTGCCATCTTCCCAATTCCCAATTGGTAATTTTAGGCTTTATTTTTTTTCAAATAATGTAATGTAATGGTCCCTTGTTCTTCAATTTAATTTGTTGGTGTATGAATTTAATTCGTTGTATGTAATTAGGATGGAAATGCAGTAATGACATGATTGTTATAGCGAATTAAATAAAGTTATAGGCGATTTCTAGAGTAGGTAATAAAGTTATGGCTGAGGAGGGGCATAGTTTTAAATTATTTAGGATACTTGAGGTTTTAGGTTCTGTAGAGTTTATAGAATGAGTTTATAGAATGGGAGGGTTTAGGTTCAAGGAACTTCAATGATAGATTTATGAGAATTTCATCTAAGGTTTGAGGCCCTATAGATTTTGGGAAATAAGTTTATGGAAATTAAGGTGTTAGGTTCGACAAGCTTTGGGGGATTAATTAAATTTCAAGTTTTAAATTTCGCTGATTCAGATAAGCAATTTGGTAGCTATTGGGGCTTTAGAAGTTACAAGCCTTATATGGTGAATGTTTTATATTAAGGTCATTGATCTTGAGGATGTTGGAGAGTAAATCTTATATAGTTTAAGATTTTAGAACTGCGAACTTGAAGAGTTGATTTATAATAAGATTTGAGTTTTTAGTTCCACAGACTTTGTGCACTAGCATGATCTATCTTGGTGATTGATTAGTCTGTAACCATTAAAATGGGGTTGATCAGAGTTGAGTTATTGATATGAAATTTTTTCAAGAGTGTACTTGTTTGAGGATTAAAGATAATGATCTAGTTCATGTATTTCTCCGAGGATTGAAGATATCGACCTATTTCAGAAAATGATTATTGTTCACTCAAGGTTGTAGTTGTAGATTTTAGGAAATGATTTTTATCGATTCGATAGAAATAGGTCCATCGAGGTGTCGGAAACAGTAGTTTATGTGTTGGTATTGAATGCGATTGAATTTGAGGTTTTATGATCCGTAGACTTTTGGGAATGGATTATTAGCAGGTTTAAGGTCATTATTGGTACAAAACTTTAAACAATAGTTGGTTGCTGATTAAGGATGTAAGTTGAGCAGATTCATAAATGATTCTTGTTTATTTGAGGATATACGTCCAGATGGTGGAAATGGTAGTAATGGATCATTTGCACGTTTGGAGGATTATTGGTTTTGGGCTAAGGGTGCAAGAATCGATTCGTTGTGGTGGTGAGTGTGTATGGATTTGGAGAGTATAGGTCCTTGTTCCATTTTGACTTGGAAGAAGTGGTTTTAGTAGGAATTGAAATGGATTCGATACGATGGCATTAAATTCAAGAGATCTTGACTTTGAGTTTTGGTGAGTTTATAGGAGTGTACAGTCGAAGCGTGTTGCCCAATGGAATGATGGTTGGCAATAGTTGTTGTGATTATCTTCAGGAATTAATTGCTACTTGAGGTTGCATAGGAATTTAGATTTTTGAGACTAAACTTTCCTTTGGAGATTGAGTGTCCAGTTGGGAAAATTATGGACATTGTTATTTAACTTGAAGAGAGATTGTTGGGTCATCTTATGTGGTGTGTGATAAGTCTTGGAAGTTGAAGTTTAGGCATCAATGATGGTTTGTCTAATCAGTGATGTGAGGTAATAAAGTATTAGGATCCAGGAGTGTAGTGTAATAGTTTTGGTGGACTAGAGATTTGAACAACATGGCCTACTTTGAGGTTTAATTGTGAGGTGTTATTAAAGGAACTAGTGAGGCTAATCCTAACTTATGAGAGTGGAAGTAGGTGAGTGAGTTTTCAAGAAGGGTTTAATAATGTTTTGGTGAGTTCTATGGTGGTTCGTATTAAGTTTAGTCATCATCAGGTTAGATGATATTCAGAATTTAGATGATAGAAGTTTATAGTCGCTAGTGTTGGTTGGTCAGAATGGATTCGAGCCTTTTAGGTTATGTTCCTTATCTTAGATGTTGCAGCTGTATGTGAGATGATGATACTTGTTTTCACTTTGGGATCTTAAGGTTGATTAGTATTGGTTTCTGTCAACGATCATGGATTTATTTTGCAGAATGATGATTTTGATTAAGGCAGTGAGAGTCAAATGAGGAATGAGTGATAAATCATGGTTTTTGGAGGTTTATTATTTTCTATCGAAATGTGGTAAATGATTTTCTTGTTTATAGGTGTTGAGCTAGCATATACTCAATGATGTTAATTTATGAGGACATAGGTCTTTTTGCGTTTTGGCGAGTTATCTGAGTGCGTATGAAAGCGTGATTCTTGGAAATAATTAGGTGTTGAAATTTTGTGTTGATTTTTAGGAATTAGTGATGACTCAAAATTTTGAGAAGGTACTTGTAATTGGAGAGTAATCATTTGGTTGTGCAAATTATACTTATTGATGGTTAACTTGAGAAGTAGCTATTAGGTTACCAATGTATAGTATACAATGAAGCTTTGGAGGATATAGCATAGGAGTTGATTGAGGTTAGCACAGTTTATTATAAAAAGATAGTAATTTTTAGAATTTAATTGGGCATGGTATTAAGGTTCTTGTGAAAATGGTGATTTCCACAGTTTTTTGTATAAAGATAGTAATTGTTGGAATTTATTTTAATGGGAGAAGGATGTGATACCCTATATTTACATGTATTTTTTATGAAGAATTATTTAAATCATTATGATTAATAGCTCTCTTATTTTAAATTTAACGTGTTAATTATTAGATTTATTTTATGATTTTTAAGTTATGAAATTTATTTTAATGTGCTTTCTTAATTTTAATTACTTTTCATTATTTAAATTTCTTTTTATTCTAAATTATTTTATTGTTTTATTGTTGAATTTTATTATCTTATTTTATTTAGTCATTGCGTTTAAGTTATTTTATTTAAATTAACGTTTTGAAATCTTTTTTTTTCTCGTTGGATCAATTTTGAGACCCAGAGTTGTAAAAATTGGGTCTCATTTTTCTTTCCTTTCATTTTTCTTTTCCTCTTTTTCATTTTTCTTTTTATTCTTTATTTTTCTTCTTTTCTTTCCTCTTCCTTTTCCCCTGCTTTCCCCGTGCGACCAGCCTCCCCTCCCCCTGTTTCTCTTCATGCGATCCCTCCCCTACCCGATCCACTCTAGCCTCAGTGACCTAGCCAAAACACCACCACCCACCAGTGCACCTCACACCAGTGACCTCCCCTAGACCGATCCCCACCCTCGTAGCTCTCCTCCACCGTGGTAGCCAGCCAAAACCCACGTGTTTCCTCCCTCCGTCCGTTTTCTTCCCTCTCTCCAATACGCCGTTGTACGCTGGCATGGTCACCACCGCCCAGCCCAGCCCATTCCCTTCCCCTCCAGTCGACGACCTCAGCCACCCATTTTTAGGCCACCTCGTGCCACAGTTAAGCCCACACGCACCTAAAAGCTGCAGCCCAATTTCTCCTAGAGTCGCCGTCCACGATTTTCAGGCCATCACACCACCACCGCCTCATCAGCGACCCTGCCCTTTATCGAAACCAAGCCCCATGGAAACCTCTCTCCCTCCTTTACCCCAACCCGAAATGGGTTTCCTCTCATTGGTCCTCCCATTTCCCCGCCACCCACCACCACCTCAAGCCACCACTAAGCTCTACGAAACCCCCAGCATCTTCTCATTCTCTTGCGTAGCCCACGGTGGTCCCAAGTGGCCCTAGCCTTACAAGAGTTCCCTCTCTCCAAGCCACCACCTCTTGCCTCCTAGCACTTCCCTTAGCTCCTTTATGTCTCTCCATAGCTAGCCAAGCTTCCCATTCAAAAATCCCTGTTTTGGACCCACAGCAATTACTTGAAAAAGCATTGTTCGTCGCTGCTCCGCCACTTTCGACATCACCCATGATCTTGTGTGCCTTTGATCTTTCATATTTATTGCCTTTAAAGCGTTGTATGTATTTTCTAAACAATTCTTGTGATTTGAATATATTTATGTTTTAACAAATAATATGTGATTGGTTTGTTGTGCCAGACTGAGTCCGAGGAGTTTGGGGGTCGGTTGGAAGGGAGGATGGAGTTGTTTGTTTGTTTAGATGATGTTGGGTTTTGCTGGATATACTTTTGTGGCTTGTCGCATGCATTGCATGGTGCACGCATGATCATGTTTGTAAAAATGAAAACTGGATTTTTCGCATAGCACATGCATATTCATGGACATGAATGAAAAATTGAGTTTTCATGTGAAATTGGATTTTTGGGTGCATGTGTATCATGACCCCAAGCCGAGATAGGGCATTATCTCGGTGGAGCTCCTTTGGTCACTCGGGAGCGCAATATACTAAGTAACGTCCTCAAGGTTGTCGCTGGACGACAATGGGATCGGACGGGATGGTAACGCTCTCGTGTTGACTCTGTGGCCCATCTGTTGGTGGGGGCTAGAAGATGTTTGGCTACAAGCGCGCTGGGCATCACTCGTTACAAAGTCAATTACATGGTCACTACCCATGGTGTGGTGAAAGGAGGCAGGGTGTGCAGATGGTCCTTAAGGGAGATCATGATGCATACGGTTAAGAAAATTGGATATTGATTTTGATAACAGATATTGGGCCATTTTTGGGAAAATGGTGAGATTGGACTAATGGATTTTATGTTGGGCTGTTTTCTGGAAAAATGGCAGGATTGTTTTATTGGATTGGATTTCTTGGGCCAAATGAGATTTTTGGCATGTGTGAAAAATTAGTTTTTTTTAAGGAAATGATAATTTTTGTGGTCTCATTCATTTGGCATCATATTCATGCATTTTGTTTGGGATGAATGTATTTTTTATCTCGGCATTTGTTTGGCATTAATTGGATGCGTCACCCGGGTTGTCATCATCTTGACGCCTCAATTTCTACGTGTTCGTACGTGGAAGTTGGGGGCGTCACATTGAAGTTTGTTTTTGTATGTTGAAGGACTGATTAGATTTGTAAGGACGGAACGATTTCTTACTATAAAGAGCAAAAGTGGAAGGATCCGCACTCAATGATTGTTGCTGGTTCAATAAGCGTTCAAAAGAGTTCAACAATTCATCTCGAAATTCATTAAAGGTGAGAGATGTCTCATGGGTGGCAAAGGAGAAAGAGATGACAAAAGAGTTAAAGGTGGGGTTGAGACAGGCCACTAACAAGAGAGGAAATAAGATCTTCATCACTAAGAGGCTTTCCAACAATAGCTAATTGGTCTGACCAAGATTTGGCCTGGTTGAGATATGGATGGCAAGATTGAGAGCCTTGGTGCATGGTGTTGAGTGCATGTGCAAGTGAGTGAATCGAGATTGAGAGTTTGAGGCAAAACATATTTTCAAGGCATTCCAAATATCCTTGGATGTGTTGAGTCTATAGATAGTAGACAAAACACTTTCAGAGAGGGTGGCATGAATCCAACTTAATAATAACTGATCCTTCTTAACCCAAATGGTATATTTAGGATTAAGTGATGATTGAATCATTCCAAAGGATTAAGCACACATAAATCCCACATTACCTATGGATAAGGTCTTGAGCATGTTTATTATGACGCCTCCAACTCCCACATACGAACATGTGGAAATCGAAGCGTCAAGACGATGACAACATTGGTCACGCATCTCATTGACAAGTGCCAAGTGTGTACAAATGCAATATGTGTAAACAAAAGTCTCATCGGTTAAGTTAAAGTCAACTAACCAAGTACCAGAAATTTTAAATATAATTTCACTTAAATAGAAGTATTTCAAAAGTATTACAATTTCCGGTAATATTATAAAATCAAAATACATAATTTAAAGGCAAGGAAATAATTTCTGAATAATACAAGCAAAACTCCAATCAGTCAACCAGCGGAGCGCCTCCTCAGACTCAGCCTCATCGACATCTGCATCAAAATCTATGGTACCAAAAACGGTACCGCATGTAAGTAATAATCCAAACATCCACAAGATAAAAATACATTAAAGCTCAACAATATGCATGAACAAGATGTCACATGCATGAGATCCAAAAATAATCTTTGCCAAAAAATAATTCCTTTCAAACTCACACCAAAAATCACATCTGGCATAAAAAATTTCCTTTAAAATTTTTTCTCGCCATTTTCCCAGAAAATGGCCCAAAAATCCAAGCCTTAGCTCACAATCCATTTTCATTATCTGAATGCACCATGACCTCCCCTAGGGGTCTTCCGCACATCCTGGCTCCATTTATCACACCATGGGTAACGACCATGCGTGTGACTTCGTAACGAGCGATACCTAGTTTTAGGCCTAGCGCGTACGTAGCCAAGCATCCTCTAGCCCTAGCCAGCAGAGGGGCCATAGAGTTGGCACGTACTATCTCGTCCGCTCCCGTTGTCGCCCAGCGACAACCCAGGGGACGTCACTCAGTATATTACGCTCCCGAGTGACCAGATGAGTTTCACCGAGATAATGCCTCATCTTAGCTTGGGGTTGTGATACACACGCACCCAAAAATCCATTTATACATGAAAACCAGTTTTCAATATTCAACACATGTACATGTATGCCATTATGCGAAAAATCCAATTTTTCCTTTTCAAACATGAACATGCATGCTCCATGCAATGCACACATCAAGACACAAAAATATCCAACAAATCTCAACATCAACCAACATACAAATAACTCTATCCTCCAATCCAACCGTCCCCCGACTCCTTGGACTTAGTCCTGCATAACCAACCAATCACAATTTATTGTAAAAGCAATAATATATTTAAATCTCAAAGGAAATTTGAAAAATACTTACAGCGCTATATAATATTTTTCAAAAGATCAAAGGGTAGTAAAAGGTGACGAAAAAGGAATGTAATAGTGTAAAAGCACTGTGGCCGTGGGTTATAAAATACTCACTTTTGAATGGGGACTAACCAAGACTTGGGATTGATAGGGAATAGCTTAAAGGTTTTTGTAAAGCTAGTGGAAGTGGTGGTTGGCCGTGGGTGGTGGCGAAAACAACGGTGGAAGTGAGAAAATGCCAAAATGGAGTTGAGTTCGTGGTGGTTGCTTTGGCGACGAATCGGAACTGGAAATGGATAGGTTAGGTCGGCAAGGGGTTGGTGATAAAGTGGTGAAGAAGTGGTGGCCGGAGGTAGAATGACGGCGGCGTTGGAGCACTTGAACGCTGCGGCTTGGAGGGGCGCGTGTGGGTTAATGGTGGCTCGGTTGGGACTGAGATTTGGTGGAAAGGTGCGCCGGCAGGTGGGGAAGAGGATGGTGGGGGCGGTGCAAGTCACGGCGGTGGAGCAGTGGCAGCTTGAAGAAAACGATGGGAAGAGAGGAGAGAAAGGCTTCGCACGGGAGGAGAGAGAACTGGGGGAGAAAATGGGAAGAAAGAAAGAAAGAAAGAAGGAAAAAAAAGGAAGAAAAAAGAAAAAGAGAAAAAGAAAATATGGAAAAAATAAATGAGGTCCAATCCTCACATCTTGAGTTAAGAAACTGATCAAACAAAAACTATTTTCAAAATAACAAGTTAAGTAAAATAATTCAAACGTAGTGATTAAATAAAATAAAATAATAAATCTAAAACACAATAATTTTAAAACCCAAAAATAAACTAATTTAATTTAAGCAATTTAAATACAAAAAAAACAATTAATATTAATAAAGCACCTCAAAATAAATTTCACAACTAATTAAATCCAACTAAAATCCGATAAATTTAAAACAAAAGAATTAATATTTTAATTAAATTAAAATACTCATTCAATAAAAATATACATAAAAGCGGGGTATCACATTTATAGGGTTGGAACAAATCCCTCTCTTTGAATCAATTTTATGAGATGAGTTAGAAACAATAAAACTGAACCTAACCACCAAATAAGGATGACTGAATCATTTTGAGTATGCTAGTCTCAAAGTTTTTGAGTGTGTGTATATTAGGACCTCAAGCGGAGATGAGACATTATCTTAGTAAAGCACATATTGTTACTTGGGAGCGCATAATAGTGGGTGAAATCCCTTGAGCTATTGTTAGGCAACAATGAGCTTAGGTGAGATCGTAATGCTTTCAAATCGAAGTCGTGAACTCTAATGGCGGTGGCCAGAAAACGTCATGGTCAAGGACGATGGGTGAAGCCAGGCATCAGTCTTGATGAGGTCACACTCCTCACTGTCACCCGTGGTGTGGCAAGAGAGTTAGAGTGCGTGGATGATCCATATAGGGGAGATCATGGTGTGCACATTAATAAAAATGATTTTTTTAAAAACAAAAACTAAATTTTTAGGTGTGTAATAATTCACGTGGGGATTTTTGTTGATTACTTGAGTTTTGTTACTTGGCGTTGGAAGATATTGGGTTATGTTTGAATTGGGTTAAATGTGAAATGCAAAAGTATATTTTTTCCTTGTATCAATTATTTGCTTAATTTTCATTTCCGCTACAAGGATGTTTTTAGTGTTAGTCTTAGGTTCCCTTACCGAGATTTTGCAAAATAACTACACAATGTTTTAACATGTGAATACACACTTATTATCATAATATGCGAATGGTGTAAAACCCAAGCGGCCAACACCCAGCCACGCGATCCCTACCGAGGCAGGGGCTCGGGCGCCATATAACATTCCCCTTTAGTCATTATTGCTAATGTTGACCAAACTTTTTTATCACGAGACACCAGAATTTACTGTTCATAGGTTTACAAGTAAATTGAACTTCTCATTAATTCAAGGAAACTAGCCTACCAACTTCTCATTTATCATGGGCTAGATCGAAACCCGCTGGAGATGATTGCGATGCAAAAATCCTAATATACACACGTACAATATTAATAGTCTTGCACGCCTATTATCATCCTTATCATATATATATGATTTTGAAACTCAAATTGCTCATCTTATTTCTTCTGAAGTTTCCCTTCGTTCCTCAGCTCCTCCTCTCTATTCTCCTCTCTTTTCTAGAGTTCATCCTTGATTTTTCGAATCTCTCTCTCTTCAGTATTTGCTTATATGAAGATTCGCAGTGGAGTCTATTATACTTATTACATCCCAAGTACTCTTAACTCTCGCGCAACCAAGTGGAATTTTCCTTTTCATAATGCTTTCCCATGTAATTATAGAGTGCAAACATGTAATTATATATATAGAGTGCCTTTTGCATCTAATTGAATAGGCAAGCAGAGATAGAATGGTCATCCGGAATTAGCTTGAGTCGAAGATTTCAGACATCATGCTTTCAGACCGCACAAACACAGTGGGGACTAATTCTGGAAACTATCCTCTATATATAGATGATCATGACACTTGTATTGACGTAGATAGTTATTTGTAACAATATATTCAAGGTCAAATGGGGACCTTTTTTTATGTTTTTTGGGTCTGAAATATTTAGAATGCAAGCGATCAAATGAGTGGTCTAAAACATTCTTGCCAAACTGGCCTTTTTGAAAAAAGTTTGGATATTGTAGAAATTTAATTTACTTCAATTCAAATTAGGCATCACCAAATAAAATAGAAGAATAGCGATGAGAATTCGCATTCCCATCGGCAAACCAAAAACAAAACAAAGAAACAAAAATTAAGCAGCTAATAGGCATGCATTTAGAAACATTTAAGGAGTTTGATGTACGTTAGCCATTTAACCTAAGCAAAAGTACTCGATCCCTATATATACTGTCTTCAGAAACAATACAATACGAATGAGTCTAATATCAAATATCTGGAAAATTAAGGAGATAAGAAAAGGCACCAATATCCAATGTCGACTTAAAAAGAACTGAAATATATATAAGTACCTGCGCGCTCAATGAGAATCCGTGATTTAATATCCCAAAACCCTTTAAATATCGAAAAACATAAAAGATACTAGTCTTCAAACTCTAATGTAATTAAACAACACGTACAAAAACCGATCAAACAGAACTCCAAAATCCCCAACGGAAATTATAAAAAAACAAAAAAAATGTGAATAGATTCATACGATCCATATTTCATCCTCGGATTCGAAGATTGTAATTAGTCGAGAACGTACGCTACCAATTACACACAAATATGTAAAATAAAGGAAAATAAAAACCATAAGCTAAGTAAATCCGCATACTCACTTTAGAAAATTTATAAGGTGAGGAAAAAAAAAAAAACCATCTAAAAAATCCTGAAAATCATTAATTAATTAATTAAAATATATATATATATATATATATATATATATATCCTTCTACAGTTCCATTTTGGGGAAATAAATTAGGAGAGCAGCACTTTGAATCAACTCTTTATTTTTTTCCTTTTAAAAAAAAAAAACTCAACGACAAATTGTAAATACCGTACCAATATTGTAAAATGAGAATGAATAATGAGTTATATTAGTTTAATTAGTATATAGGGATATATATAATTAACTAGTCTTTATAGTGTAAATTATGCACTCCTAAATGAATTTTATTTCAGCTCTTTAAAATTAATTACCACGACCCACGTGAATGCAATGAATTTCATATTTTAGTATCAATATTCTTTTAACTTAACCAACATGGTGCATGGAGGCCAGGTCAGAAGAAAGTAGCTAGGCAATTAGGCGAAAAATTAATCGACGTATATGGGCCGGGCAAGACCAGGACAATAAAATTAAAAAATAAAAATAAAAAATGAAGAAGTAGAGATAACGACGAGCTATATGTTGGGTTGGTAAGAAAACTAGCTAGTTATAATATGTGACAAGATAACATAACATAAATGACTGGGTCATATATATACAAATATCTAACAAAAGATAAAATCAAAGATAACATTACGACATCATTTTAAACATTTCTAATGAACATCTAATAGAAATATTAATGAAGCCTAGTGAGAGAAAAGAAAAGGAAGGCAGCATGAAGCTTGAGATAACACATGAAAATATATTGACCCGGAGAAACTCACGATCATCTACCATCATCCAATGGTTTTGAGACTTGGGTTCTCATACTGATCATCTCGTATTTGCTAAGATAAATGAAATAACTTTGTATATTTCATCTTGCTGTTTACAATGAGGCTTGCCTCTTTTATACACGAGTTGCAGGTGCTGCACATAATGCATGTGCAGGCAACTGAGTGCTGCAACTAGTGGAGCAAGTGCTGCGCAGGTGCTGCATGTGATGCTAGTCTACTCATGTGCAGGCAACTGAGTGTGGCATGTGCAGGGATCGTTGCTTTGCTGCAGCTAGTGGAGCAAGTGCTGCGCAGGTGCTGCATGTGATGTTGGTCTACTCATGTGCAGGCAACTGAGTGTTGCATGTGCAGGGATCGTTGCTTTGCTGCAGCTAGTGGAGCAAGTGCTGCGCAGGTGCTGCATGTGATGTTGGTCTACTCATGTGCAGGCAACTGAGTGCTGGATGTGCAGGGATCGTTGCTTTAACAGACCCCCTCAAGTCAAGCGGGAGATCTCTTAAGTGCAGACTTGAACAGAGATGGTGAAAACGTGGAACTGGAAGTGGTTTTGTAAGCAAATCGGCTAACTGATCTTTGCCCAAGATGAACGACACAATGAGAGACTTATTTAGGACCCGATCCCTGACAAAATGAAAGTCAATTTCCACATGCTTAGTTCTAGCATGGAACACTGGGTTTGATGAGAGATATGTTGGCCTAAGTTATCACAGTAGAGAGTGGGAGCAGTGCTAAGAGTTAGACCAAGGTCTCGATACAGATGTTGTAGCCATATGAGCTCGGCAATGGCATTTGCAATGGCTTTAAACTCAGCTTCGGTGGATGACCTTGCAATTGTTGGCTGCTTCTTAGAGGACCAGGAGATGAGGTTTGGTCCAGAATATATGAGGTATGCACTGGTAGAGCGTCTGTCGTCTATACATCCTGCCCAGTCGGCATCTGTGAATGCACTTAGGTTCATGGTTGCCGATTTAGAGAAGAGTAAACCAGTGTGAGGAGTATGCTTGAGATACCTCAAAATTCTTTTCACAGCTTTCCAGTGGGGTATTCTTGGTGTATGCATGTACTGGCATACTCTGCTTGTGGCAAAGGCAAGATCGGGTCGAGTGAATGAGAGATACTGTAATGAGCCGACAATACTTCTATAAAGAGATGGATCATCAAATAAGTTTCCCTCATGCATACTTAATTTTTCGGATGCTGCCATAGGGGTCTTTACTGATTTTGCTGATTCCATTTTGGTTCTTTTGAGTAAGTCTGCAACATATTTGGCTTGAGAGAGCAGTAGACCATCACGTGTATAAGTAGCTTCGATCCCTAAGAAAAAGTTGAGTCTGCCGAGATCAGTGATTGGAAACTCAAGTCGCAAGGTTTGTACAAGGTCAGTAATAAGTTTCATGTCAGCTCCTGTGATGAGTAAATCATCAACATACACAAGAACATAGATGGGCTTATGGCAGGAGATGCGAATAAATAGAGAGGAATCAGCAGAGGAGATGGTGAAACCAAGATCCACTAATTTTTGACTGAGCCGAGAATACCAAGCACATGGAGGCTGTTTCAAGCCATAGATGGCTTTCCGAAGCTTGCATACATGGTTTGAAAACTGAGGATTAGTAAATCTGGGAGGCTGTGCCATGAAGACAGTTTCAGATAATGGTCCGTGAAGAAATGCATTTTGAACATCATATTGATGGATAGGCCACTCATTTGACACGGCAATAGCAAGGACTAGGCGAATGGTTGTGGCTTTGACGACGGGGCTGAAAGTTTCGTCATAGTCGATGCCCGATTGTTGCAAGAAGCCCTTAGCAACTAATCGTGCTTTCCGTCGCTCGATTGTTCCATCAGCAAACTTCTTAGTGCGGAAAACCCATTTGCACGAAATTATGTTCGTAGCTTGAGCGGTTGGAACTAGGGACCATGTGGAATTAGCAATGAGTGCATTAAATTCTTGGGACATTGCAGTCCGCCATGCAGCATACTTGTGGGCGATGGAGAAGCAAGAGGGGATTTTCAGGAATTTCAAGGGTAGTAGTGAGGTGGGCTCAAGGTGGCGGCCAAGAGATTGTACCATCAGTAAACTGTCTGAGACGGCTTGAACCAGTCTGTGAACGTGTTATCATCGGTCTTGCATGCTGCAGAACAGGAGGTGATGAAGATAATACGGGAGGAGACGAGTTAGAGGAAGGAGGATGGAATGGGACCAAGAATTGATGAAGATGGAATGGGGTGACTCATATCAGATGAGAGTGTAGGAAGTTGAACATGGGTTGGTTCGGTGTTGGAAATGGGTTTAGACAGATGTGCAAAGGGAAAATGTGACTCGTTGAACCTGACATCTTTGGAGATGTAAATTCGTTGGGTTGATATATGGTAACAAATGGATCCATGATGAGATGGACTTTGGCCTAAGTAAACACATTCCATTGCTCGATAACTAAATTTGCGTGGACTGAAGGATCAGGTAAGGGGCCAACAAGCGGAGCCGAAAACGTGTAGAATCTTTAAGTTGGGTTCAATTTTGTGAAGTGTGTAGAAGGGAGAGACATGTGCAAGTGATGTGGAGGGAAGGAGATTTATAAGTTTTACTGCATGTTGAAAAGCATAAGGCCGAAATAGGAGAGGAACTGAGGCGTGAGCTAGCAAAGCTAAGCCAGAGTCCACTATATGGCGATGCTTCCTTTCAACGACACCGTTTTGAGTGTGTGCATGCGGATAGGTTATTCTATGGTTTATTCCTGAGGTGGAGAGAAGGTCAGAGAATGACCTAAATTCCCCTCCCCAGTCGGTTTGCAACTGTTTTAGTTTTGCATTAAATTGTAATTCAATGTAGGCCTTAAATTTGATAAAGGTGGAAAGTGCATCAGATTTGTTTTGCAAAGGAAATAACCAAGTGTATCTAGAAAAGTCATCGACAAATGATATGTAATAACGAAAGCCTTCATTAGAAACATAAGGAGAGGGACCCCACAAATCACTAAAAACAAGTTCAAATGGTTGTGTAGAACGATGGATTCGGGTAGGAGCTGGTATGCGATGGTGTTTAGCCATGGCACACGCATTACAAAAGGGAGGTAATGAGAGTGGATCAAACGGGATGCCGTGTTGTTGAAGTGTAGATTGGACGATTTTGAAAGAGGGGTGACCAAGTCTTGAGTGCCACAGAGGAAGGGAGGAGTTACCATGAGCTAAAGTGCTTGAATGAGCTTGAGGTGAGGTCGGTGTGAAGGTGTAGAGACCATTACTGGTTCGGCCTTGAAGAAGAAGGCTCCCCGTGTTGCAATCCTTAACATGAAAATAATTGGAGTGAAATTGAAAGTAAACGTTATTGTCGAGACAAAATTGTCTTACTGAAATGAGGTTTTAGTAAAAGAAGGTGCACATAACAGCCTGTTTAAAATAAAAGGAGATGATGAGAATGGAAATCGAGCAGAACCAGAGTGGGAAACAGGGACTTGAGAGCCATCACCAACTCGAATATGATCATCTCCAAAGTGTTCTGCAGCATGCAAGTTTAGATTGGCAAGTTCACTAGTGACATGGTTAGTTGCTGCCGTATCAGGGTACCACGTGCAGTCAGTCAACTGATTTGAGGAGCTGTAGTTGGCGCTGTAGTTGTCGGAAGGTGCAATTGGTGCTGTGTAAGCTTGATTGAATCGGTAAAGGCAAGAAAGTGCTATGTGTCCAACTCTGTTGCATACTTGGCAAATGGGACGAGCATCAGTAGAAGAAGATGAAGAAGAGTTGAATGTATTACCTTAATACCCAGAGGAACCACAAGACCGATTTGGAGGATATCTGCCTCCACGCCCACGAGTGCCATTGTTACGGCCACGGCCATTGTTGCGACCACGTCCATTGTTGAAAGAACGGGCCGAAAAGTTTGCAGACATCTCCTGGGGAGAAAATAGAGAGAGATTGGCTGCATGGTGTTGAAGTCTTGCTTCATGAGCAAGAAGATGGCTGAAGAGTTCCTTTGTTGAAATGGGATCTATGCGAGTAGTGACAGAGGAGACTATAGCATCATAGTCTGGACCAAGTCCAGCTAGGAGATAGGGAATGAATTCAGAGGAGGGTAGAGGATGTCCTGATGCTGCCATGGTGTCTGCAAGATTTTTCGCACGACGAAAATAGACTGGAATGGAATCAGCTCCCTTCTTAAGCGATGCTAGCTGAAACTGTGTCTGAACAACACGGGCTTGAGAGGTGGAAGCATATGATTTTTCAAGAGAGATCCAAACTTCTCGTGCGGAGATGCAGCCCACTACCTAAGCTATAACAGATTCAGATAGTGAGGAGATTAATGCAGACATGACCATTTGGTCATGTTGCACCCACATATCATATTCTGGATTAGGGGAGTCATTGGGCAGTTTGGGTAAGGGAGCTAGATGAGTGCCATCTACAAACTTGAATAATCTTTGGCCTTTTAGATATGGAATGATTTGAACCTTCCACAAAAGGTAGTTTTCGGGAGTAAGCTTGACAGCGATAATGTGAGACAGATTTGGTGAGGAGAGGGAGGGAGAAGGAGAAGGAGAAAGGGGATTAGAATCACTCATGATGGACGATTAGTCCTGGTATAGCTCTGATACCATGCTAAGATAAATGAAATAACTTTGTATATTTCATCTTGCTGTTTACAATGAGGCTTGCCTCTTTTATACACGAGTTGCAGGTGCTGCACGTAATGCATGTGCAGGCAACTGAGTGCTGCAGCTAGTGGAGCAAGTGCTGCGCAGGTGCTGCATGTGATGCTGGTCTACTCATGTGCAGGCAACTGAGTGTTGCATGTGCAGGGATCGTTGCTTTGCTGCAGCTAGTGGAGCAAGTGCTGCGTAGGTGCTGCATGTGATGTTGGTCTACTCATGTGCAGGCAACTGAGTGCTGGATGTGCAGGGATCGTTGCTTTAACAGTATTCAACAGTACTTGTGTTGGTAGAAAAACAACCATCATCGACACCAATGTTGAAACGGTACGCGTGTACTGCAGGTGCGGTGAAACAATAGTCAGTCTCTACTGCACAGAGATAATCTTTTTCCAATTGATGCTTTTCCGTGCTTCTCAACCCGTCTAGCTCAATTGCCACTTCCTTCATTGTAGGCCTATCTTCCCCTCTAACACTAAAGCATCGTTTTACAAGATTAGCAACTTCACCTATCTCATAAATATTACCATCACTTACAAGATGGTCCACAAGAATTTGCCATAAGTGATCCTCTTTTATTGCAGAGCTAAAGTACATAGCTAGATTTCTATCAATTTCAGGTCCATCAAAATAAATTGCTTTCTTACCCATCAATAACTCAGCCACAACAACACCAAAGCTGTAGACATCAGTTTTTTTTGTAAGTTGACTACTATGAAAGTATTCTGGATCTAAGTAACCCAAATTCCCTGTACCAAAGTAGTTAATTGTGTTTGATCAAGTGGGACCAATCTTGAAGTTTCAAAGTTGGACACCTTTGTTGAATAATTATCATCTAAAAGTATATTTGCGGATTTCATATCCCTATGTATAGTTGGTATGGAAGCTGAGAAATGCATGTATGTAAGTGCTCCTGCAGTATCTATTGCTATCTTCAAGCGCTTTTCCCATGAGAGTGAGGATGCTAGAACTTTATTATGAATATGCTTCAAAAGAGTCCCATTTGTGATAAATTCATAAACTAGTAATGGCACTTCTGTTTCTAGACAACAACCTAACAGCTTAACCACGTTTCTATGGTTAATTTGGATAAGCACAATCACCTCATTAATAAATTGTTCAATTTGGCTCTGATCACTTAATTTTGATTTCTTAATGGTGACCAATTTATTATCTGGTAAGACTCCTCTATAGACAGTTCCATAGCTTCCTTGGCCAAGGACTCTACTCTCATCATAATTGTTTATAGCTTTTTCAAGTTCTTCTGTGCTAAAGATTTTGACCGTCTGCATGGAAGTTCTATCATTCAAGAGTTTTTGTTGTAGCAACAAGCCACCATTTTGTTGGAAGAATTTCTCTTTCAGCAAAGAGCTTTCTTCTCTTTAGTCCAAAATATAGTGAAGAACCCCCCACAAACAATACTATGAGGCCAATGCTGATAGTTGCTGTGACACTCCCAAATCCCCACATACGGATGCGGGGAAAATGAGACGTCCGGATTATGACAACACGGGTCACCACCCTATCGACGAGTGCTAAGTGTGTGTAAAAACAACAAATGTGCTAAAAAAAACACGCAGCGGATAACGAAAGTCATAACTAAGTATCAGAATTTTTCTTAATTTAATACAAATCTGTTCAAAACATACATATTAAAATATTACAAACTACAAATATTATTCAAATCCAACAACAAGACATTAACTTCCACTCAATACTCCGGCGGAGCCGCATCTTCAGGTTTAGCCTCCTCCTCCTTTTCCTCGATCTCTGCACCAAAATCTACGGTACCAAAAATGGTGCCGCATGTAAGTAAAATCCAAACGCCACTAGATAAAAGCATATTAAAACTCAAACAATATGCATGATGGAATGCCAATGTACATAATCTGTAAAATCATATTTTTTCACGCATGCCAAAAAATCCCATTTGGCCCCAAAATGTATCACTTTCCAAATCTCGCCAAAAGTCTCATTTGGCCCATATCCAACTCATATCCAATAACCAATTAATCCGTATGCACCATGACCTCCCCTAGGGGTCATTCACACACCCTGACTCCTGTGACACACTGCACGTAACGACCACGCTTGTGACACCTAAACGAGCAATGCCCAGTTCCACACCTCATGCGTTTGTAGCCAAGCATCCTCTAGCCCTCGCCAGCGAAGGGCCACGGAGTCGGTACGAAGAGCGTTACCATCCCGCCCGCTCCCGTTGTCGCCTAGCGACAACCCAGGGGACATCACTCAGTATATTACGCTCCCGAGTGAACAGAGGAGCTCCACCGAGATAATACCCTATCTCGGCTTGGGGTCGTGATACACACGCACTTGAAAATCCATTTATGCCAACAAAACATGATTTTCTTAATTAAATAAAATGCACGTGCATGCACCATGTAAATGCAACCTCAATGCACAAAACAACCAATCAAGTACAAATCAACAAATCAAGCAACTCCATTCTCAATCCATCCGACCCCTGAACTCCTCAGACTCAGTCCAGAATCAACCAACCAACAAAAAATATTTATTGTAAGAGTAAAATATATTTAAATCTAAAAGTAGAGTTTGGAAAATACTTACAGCGCTATACGGTATTTTTTGAAAGCTCGCGGCGTTTCAAACGGCGAAGGAAAAGTAACGTAACAGTGTATTTTACACTGTGGCCGTGGGTAATAAATTACCCACTTTCAAACGAGGACAAACCAAGACACAAAATTGATAGAGAATGGCTTTGAGATGTTTATGAAATTAAAGGAAGTGAGTTTTGGCCGTGGGTGGCAGTGGAAATGGCCGTGGAAGGCCAAAAATGGTCTGAACGGAGATGAGCTCGTGGGAGTTGTTCCGGCAACGGATCAGGCCGAAATTAGATGGGTTAGGTCGGTAAGAGGTAGAGGAAGAAGCTGTGAAGAGGTGGTGGCCGGACGTGGAGCGACGGCGCTGGAATCGGCAAGAATCCGTGCGGCTTAGAAGGGGCATAGGGGGCTAACGGCTGGCCGGATGGGGGCTGGGATTCGGTGGGGTGGTGTGCCGGCCGGTGGGGGACTTTTCTGGGTGGGCGGTGCCGGCCACGTCGCCGGCGAGCGGCGGGTCTGGACTGGTCAACGGCGGCAACGGGAATGGAAGGGAGAAGAGAGCTGTGCGAGGAGAGAGAGAAACCGAGGAAGAAAAGAAGAAGAAAAAGAAAGAAAGGAAAGAAAAGAAGAAAAAGAAAAAGGAAAAAGGGAAAAAAGAAAAAGAGAAAAGAAAAGAAATGAGATCCAATCCTCATTCCGGAAACCAAAAACCGATTTACCGAAAACGATTTTAAAAGTATAAAACGACTAAAATAACTTAAACACCGCATCAAATAAAATAAAATCAATTTAAAATATAATAATTTAAAATAAAAAATTATTATATTAATTAAATTAAAAATAATTCATTCAATGAAAATACACGTAAAAACAGGTCATCACAGCTGCACATGTTCAAACATGCATTGTGATCGAAGTTTTCTATTTAACACGCTATTTTTGCTTTCACAAACGGTTTGAGAAATTTAAATCAATAAGCAAGTAACATAGATTTGTATTATACGAAAAAGGCAATTAGTTTAAATCCTCATGACAGCAGACGCGCCTCCCTAATTTATTTCCTTTTTGTCTATGACACCATATTTGAGAAAGAAAAAAGTAAAAAGACAATGAAACAGAACGTACATGGGGACTGATTAATTTTTGTTCAAAGTAGTAATTAAAGTACTGGCATTAATTAGTTCCTTTAGGTAAAGAGCATCACATAAGTATACATGAATTAATATTTTAGGGCTTACCCATGTATAATTAAGTCGATCTATTCGATCCGCTTCTAAGGTTTGCGGAGGAACCAAAGGGACTCTAATTCATTAATTTTTTGATTTGTACTCTTGCTTTTATATCAAGTCTTAAGTCTTAACGCCTAAAAATAACAAGATAAAAGATAAAATATTTAATTAATAGAGTTTTATATTGCTGGCTCTTATTCTTATCATTGTCATCAGCAAGTTTAAAGCTTAAATATACGTACACAAAAAATGATCAGAGTAGAATATTATGACTTTAAAATATTAATTACTCTTCGTGTCCATGCAGCTGGCAATCATCATGTTGACAAAAGAGGCCAATTAAATGCATGGATTGTGACAGTACAACCAATTGGTATCTATATATCTACATGTGAATGGATTAGTTAAATATATACCAATTAGTAGAAAAATATTGGTTTCAAAAAAGAATACAATAGAATTATATATATAGATTAATATTCTACCTACTTACCGAGTGGAATGATGATATTAATCTTTGATTGGTTGGCCCGCGCTTCAAGTCTGCAACTTGTTGATCCGTTTATGATCTTCCCATCGCCTTCGTATCCGACGAGGCACGCACATGTAAAACTCCCGTCAATGTTGTTGCATGTTGATGTAGTAATATTGCAGGGTTTCGGATCTGCTTCACACTCATTAATATCTGAAACACAGCAATAATACAAGATTAATTAAGATAGATACTTAATTAGCAAACCAAACGCACATGATTATGAGTACTTTCGAACTTCGAACCCATTAAAAATAAGGAAAATAACCTAAGATTATCAAGCCTGTTGCGGATGGAGACAAAAAGAAAATAAAAAGAGAAATTGGTGAGTCATGCACCGTTTGTCCCTTTGTCATATTAGGCACCGATTGCACCGAAAAAAATATTGTAGGCTGCTCTCTCCTATAAATAGGAGAGAGCTCAATTGTGGGTGTGTGCATCAGAGAAGTGCAGCGGACTGAGTGCAGTAGAGAGAAAAAACAGAGTGTGTGCTGCGTGTGTGTGCAGATAGAATGTGAGAGAGAAAGAAGAGAAAAACAGAATGGGTGAGCAGAGAGAGATTTCTGTAAAAATTATTTTCATAGTGAAATTACAGCATCTGTTGACGTAGGCAATTGTCGAACCACGTTAAATTTCATCCCTCCTATATTTAGAATCGTCACTGTGTCAGAACAACTCCCAACAACTGGTATCAAAGCACTGGTTCGAGTTGTCTGAAAATTCAAGTTGTTCAAAATCAATTTTTGACAACTCCACGGTGTTCCTCGCATCGAGACGAATCCGTTGCAGCAAATGGAATAGAAAACGGAGGTCGGACGAGCCTACACGCGCCCCTAGAAGATCGGCGCGTGCCTCTGCTGCAACCCGCGACCTCCGGAGGTTGAAGATGCATGCCCCACACGCGCTCTGGAGGTTGAAGATGCGTGAAGGACACGCGCCCTCACGCGCTCCAGAGGTTGAAGACGCGTGAAGGACACACGCCCTACAGTGAAAAACGTACTAGCACTGTGTGCGCGTGGGAGAGAGTGAGGCACGTGTGACACAGGCGCAGCCCACGTGCACTGTGCAGCGCGTGTACCCCACGCTCCAGACAGATCAGAACCGTACGTTTTTCAGATCTGTTTTCGGCTAGATCTAAGCCATTCGGAGTCCAATTTCAACAATCAAATAGTGCTTTTCAACTATTTGTATCATTTCGGACTCATACATATGGTCGAAATTTTGAGATTCGGCATCAGTACATTGGATCTGAACCATCCACGTGTTTCAGATCATTTTGAGCTAGATCACGCCAGTTGGAGTTCCATCGCGATGATCAAATAGTGCTGAAAAACTATTTGGATCATTCCAAAATCATTTCCAGCTAATTCGAGTGTTTCAGACGCAACGATGATATTTGTTTGTTTAAATTTGAACTCATTTGTAAAGTTATGGCTAGAGAAGAAGCTAAAGGTGTTGGTATCGAGAAATTTGACGGTACAGACTTTGCCTACTGGAGAATGCAGATAGAGGATTATCTCTATGGGAAGAAACTACATCTTCCACTCCTAGGAAGAAAGCCAGATGGCATGAGCAATGAAGATTGGAGTTTCCTTGATAGACAAGAGCAATGAAGATGTTATTCGACTAACACTGTCAAGATCAGTTGCACACAATGTGGGAAAGGAAAAGACCACAGCAGATTTGATGAAAGCTCTATCAGACATGTACGAACAGCCATCAGCCAATAATAAAGTGCATTTGATGTACAAGCTATTCTACTTGAGAATGGCAGAAGGAACTCCAGTTATTCAGCATCTGAATGAGTTCAACACCATCATCAATCAATTAACTTCAGTGGGGATTGAATTTGATGATGAAGTACGTGCACTGATTGCTCTAGCTCAATTGCCAAAAAGCTAGGAGGCCATGAGAACAGCTGTTAACAATTCTTATGGCAAAACAAAGATGAAGTATCAAGATATCCGGGACCATATTCTTAGCGAGGAAGTTCGCAGAAGAGATACAGGAGAAGCATCAACTTCCAGTTCTGCCTTAAACCTCGAGACGAGAGGTAGAGGAGCTAGTAGAAGTTCAAATCGGGGCAGATCGAAGTCTCGAAGAGGCAGAAGTAAATCTAGGTCCGAAAAACAAGTACAGTGCTGAAATTTTGGCAAGATTGGCCACTTCAAAAATAATTGTAATGAAGCAAAGAAAAAGAATGAGCATGACTCTG
Source organism: Carya illinoinensis (assembly GCF_018687715.1). NCBI lineage: Eukaryota > Viridiplantae > Streptophyta > Magnoliopsida > Fagales > Juglandaceae > Carya > Carya illinoinensis. The sequence continues at coordinate 32,892,554 of NC_056756.1, forward strand.
TTAATGCCACAACAGAAGATCTCCAAGATGCCTTACTTCTTTCAGTCGACAACCAAATTACATCTTGGGTGTTAGATTCAGGAGCCTCGTTCCACACTACAGCACACCGAGAAATCATGCAAAATTATGTCACTGGTGATTTCGGGAAGGTGTACTTAGCAGATGGTGAAGCGTTGGAAATCGAAGGCATAGGAGATGTACCAATCTATCTGCTCAATGGAAGTGCATGGTTGCTACAGAAGGTGCGACATGTTTCCAAGGTCATGAGGAACCTGATTTCTGTAGGACAACTTGATGCTGATGGGCATTCGGTACTATTTACCGGTGGCACGTGGAAGATAAAATGAGGAGCTATGGTAGTAGCTCGAGGCACAAAAACAGGTACTCTATACATGACTTCAAGCATTAGAGATACTGTTGCAATTGCTGACGCAAATGCCAACCTATGGCATCAAAGGCTTGGTCACATGAGTGAGAAAGGAATGAAAGTACTATTATTCAAGGGGAAGTTACCAAAGTTGGAATCAATTGATTTCGACATGTGTGAATGTTGCATTTTTGGGAAACAGAAAAAAGTTAGTTTCCTGAAAAATGGTAGAACTCCAAAATCTACAAAGTTGGAGTTGGTGCACACAGATTTGTGGGGGCCATCCCCAGTCGCTTCTCTTGGAGGATCATGGTACTATGTTTCCTTTATTGATGACTCAAGCAGGAAAGTATGGGTTTATTTTTTGAAAAATAAATTTGACACATTTGATACTTTTAAGAAGTGGAGAGCCATGGTTGAAAATGAAACAGGCTTGAAGTTAAAATGTCTGAGGTCAGACAATAGAGGAGAGTACATCGACGGAGGGTTCAAAGAATTCTGTGCTGCAAATGGGATTAGATTTCAGAAGACTATTCCCGGGACACCGCAGCAGAATGGTGTAGCTGAATGCATGAACAGAACTCTCAACGAACGTGCCAGAAGGATGAGGCTGAATTCAGGATTGCCTGAATGTTTTTGGACTGATGCAATTAACACTGCAGCCTATTTGATTAATCGAGGACCTTCAGTTCCCTTAAAGTTCGATCTACCAGAGGAAGTCTGGAGCGGAAAGAAGGTAAATCTTTCCCATTTGAAAGTTTTTGGCTGTTTATCATATGTTCACATAGATTCTACTGATCGTAACAAGTTAGAAGCCAAATCTAGAAAATGTTTTTTCATCGGTTATGGTGATGAAGAATTTGGCTATCGATTTTGGGATGATAAAAATCGCAAAATCATCAAAAGTAGATATGTGATATTTAATGAGCAGATTCTGTACAAACCTAAGTCACAAGCTAAATCTGAGGAACAGCCAAAGAAACCTGAGGTTGTTGACTTTGATGTTACTCGAGTCAACACTGATCAGAACGAGGATCAAGAAAATGATGATACACAGATCGAACAACGTATACCACTCACTGTTATTCGAAGATCTTCAAGAACAATTAGGCCACCACAGTGGTTCTCACCATCTCTATACTACATATTGCTAACAGATAGTGGTGAACCGAAAAGTTATGATGAAGCTCTACGAATTGAAGATTCGATCAAGTGGGAGAAAGCCATGCAAGATGAGATGGAGTCACTGATGTCAAATCAGACATGGGAGCTAACTAAGCTTCCAAAAGGCAAGAAGGCTTTGCATAATAAATAGGTGTACAGAATTAAGGAAGAGCACAATGATAGCAAGCACTACAAAGCCAGAATGGTCGTGAAGGGGTTTCAACAAAAGGAAGGTGTCGATTACACAGACATTTTCTCTCCAGTTGTAAAATTGACAACGATCAGGCTAGTGTTGGCAATTGTGGCTGCAGAGAATCTACATCTTGAGCAGTTAGATGTGAAGACTGCATTCCTTCATGGTGATTTCAAGGAAGACATCTATATGCACCAGCCACAAGGATTCTCGGTGAAGGGAAAAGAGAATCTAGTTTGCAAACTGAAAAAGAGTTTGTATGGCCTAAAACAAGCTCCACGACAATGGTACCGGAAGTTTGACAACTTCATGTGCAGTAATGGATTTACAAGACTACAGGCTGACCATTGTTGCTATATGAAGAACTTTGACAAGTCTTATATTATCCTACTGTTGTATGTGGATGATATGCTCGTTGCAGGGTCAAGCATCGAGGAAATCAATGAACTGAAGAAGCAGTTGTCAAAGTGGTTTGAGATGAAGGATTTGGGTGCTGCAAAACAAATCCTTGGTATGAGAATTATTAGAGACAGGTCTAATGATACTCTCAAGCTCTCCCAGGAGGAGTATGTAAAGAAGGTGCTCAGAAGGTTTAACATGGACAAGGCGAAACCAGTGAGCACACCCTTAGCTAGTCACTTTCGACTAACTAAGGATCAGTCGCCAAAGATGGAGGAAGAGCAAGAATGCATGAACAGAATACCCTATGCATCTGCTATTGGTAGTCTTATGTACGCCATGGTCTGTACAAGGCCAGATATTGCACAAGCAGTGGGAGCTGTGAGCAGGTACATGAGTAATCCAGGAAAGCAGCATTGGGAAGCAGTCAAGTGGATTTTAAGATATCTACAAGGCTCTTCAGATACGTCACTATGCTTTACAAAAGTAGGTTTAAAACTATAGGGATATGTAGATGCTGATTTAGCAGGTGACGTTGACAGCAGAAAAAGTACTACTGGATTTGTGTATACGCTGGGTGGTCCAGCTATATCGTGGGCTTCTAAGTTACAAAAGATTGTTGCTCTCTCAACTACAGAAGCGAAATACGTTGCTATAACTGAAGCAGGGAAGGAAATGGTTTGGTTGCAGTCATTCTTGGAGGAATTGGGAAAGAAGAATGAAAAAGGCATTCTGCACAATGATAGTCAGAGTGCTATTTTTCTTGCAAAGAATCCAGCCTTTCATTCCAGAACAAAACACATACAGTTGCGATACCATTTTATCCGATCTCTTCTCGATAGTGGACAGCTGATACTTGAGAAGATTCGAGGAACAGAAAACCCAGCAGACATGTTCACAAAAGTAGTTACTGTTGACAAACTGAAGCTGTGTGTAGCTTCAGTTGGCCTTCGTACTTAAAGGCATGACTTGAAGTTGCTGTGATAGTTGCTATGAAGATATGTAGACTCATTTGTCTCCAAGTGGGAGATTGTTGCGGATGGAGACAAAAAGAAAATAAAAAGAGAAAATGGTGAGTCATGCACCGTTTGTCCCTTTGTCATATTAGGCACCAATTGCACCGAAAAAAATATTGTAGGCTGCTCTCTCCTATAAATAGAGAGAGCTCAATTGTAGGTGTGTGCATCAGAGAGAAAAAACAGAGTGTGTGCTGCGTGTGTGTGCAGATAGAGTGTGGGAGAGAAAGAAGAGAAAAACAGAGTGGGTGAGCAGAGAGAGATTTCTGTAAAAGTTATTTTCATAGTGAAATTATAGCATCTGTGGACGTAGGCATTGCCGAATCACGTTAAATTTCGTCCCTCCTTTATTTAGAATCGTCACTGTGTTAGAACAGCTCCCAACAAAGCCGGCCCGCAATTTATAATTAGGAAACTGAAGAAATTAGCTTATACATATATAGCATTACCAAGAGAAGTTTCATGATTCTATATAAAAGTTGTTTTCTTAACATTTTGGAGAAGCTTTTGTTAGATGTGCAACTCATACGTACCTTGGCAACCATCAGGGAGGTATGGGTTTCCGTCATAACCTTCTTTGCACTTGCAACGATACCCATCGACCCCTTCTGGGGGATTTTCACATGAGGTGTTCCCTCCGCATATGTAATATTGTTTTTTCGGAGCAGTTTTACACGTTTCACTACCGATTGCCCAATCAAGAACCATTGGATAGGTCTCGATATCTCGCATGCTTTCAAGATAACTTGAGGAGAAATTGAACTTGTCATCCTCTTTAGCCACAAAAGCAAAGCTGCATGGATTGAATTCAGAGACATTTCTGTGTTTGTTATAGCTATGAGCATCCAAAGTAAAGTTCTTCAATCCCGTTGGGATGTCAACCTGGCAACACCCAATCCCAGTGCAAGATCCATTTTCGACATTTATAAGACTTTTGCATTTAGACATGCAGCCTATGGAGAAGCTTTCATTGTTTCGGAAAGCATTGAGCTGGTAGGCATAAGTATGGCAGCCGATGGTGACGAACTTGTTTTTGGTGTTGGAAATTGTGAAAGCCGGGTAGTTGATCGAGGGATTGTTGTTAGACACAAGCACACCATTCTCGTAACACTGACTGGCTATATACATCAAGATCTCAAGCTTGCCGTCCATGGAAATGTCTGTGACATTCACATTATCACCGGCTATTAGTTCAGAAGGATGGCCGGACGAATCGTTACATCTCAAGAAAAAATCACCATTTAGCTAGGGAGCAATCTTCAGTTGTACCAAATGGATAAGGAACTCGAACATCTAGTAATGCTATATTATAGCGTGCAGTGTATTTTCTTTTTCAAATAGAGAATACATACGGTACTTTTTTCGAATCCGTTTCAAGATTTGGCTTGCATGCACCAGACATCATTGAATGTATCTTATATATTAAAAAAACTTCTTGTGAGACAATTTTACACCATACATCTCTCTTCTTAATTAATATGAGTATGATTTGTCATTTTTATCATTATATTTAAATACACATATTTAAGTATTAAGATAGAGGAATAAAAATAACAAATCATATATTGATTAAGTAAATGTATGTGATGTAAGACTTTTATGTAAAAACTTTTATTAAAAAAAGGAAGGATAAGCTTGGTTTAAATGAACATATGAGGAAACCTCGCCATTCTATTGTAGATTCGATGAATGAATAAACAGAAAAAAAGACTTTTTTAGAGCATTAGCATTGGACTCATCAAATTCATCTTTAAAATTTGATGAAAAGTATAAATTTTTCATAAATCCAAAACCTTCATATCTATAATTCCACATTGAATTAGTCATTAGATTCATCAAAATAATAATATAATATTATTTTTTAATAATAATATTTTTAATTTTTTTCTTCATATTTTGTAATTATGCTAACCATATGGACATTAATAGTTTAATTTAGTACTTAAATAATTGATTCTCAAATAATTTAGAATAAAATAAAATAAAACCATTGCCTATTAAAATTAGAATAAAATATTAGTTTGAAAGTAGAATAGTAGACCTTCAAATTTGAAGGAAGAGCAACAATTACTGTACCTAAAAACTTTCTAAATATCTCTTTAATAAATTCAATACAAATTTATTTTAAATAAATTCATCAAAATTAAAAAATACATTAACTTTTGATGAAATTCACTTTTCATTTTAAGATTCACTTTTCATTAACTGAATCTGAGAAGAGTAAAAGTAGAGTCATGCGAAACTTTTCTTCTTCATTATAAAACTGAGTTGTGTACAGGTGTTTTCATCAACCTATTTATACAAGAGAAGTTGAATGTAACTAAGTAACTAACTATTACATCAGGCCAATAACATTGAGCCACATCATGATCACTATCTTAGAATGAAAAGTGAATCATGTACTCTAAGAGACTTTGCTCATATTACCATGTATACGTTCCTCACCATCTTCTCCTTCTATATATACACTCCCAGTAATCAATCTCTTATAGCAGAGCCCAAAAACCAACTCTCTTATAGCAGAGCTCTCTCTTCTCTAAAATGGCAAGCGTTGCGGTGCCTGCCCACCATGGTCAACCGACAAGTGAAGTTCGTTGGTCAACTGGTCTTTTTGACTGCTGCTCTGATATGCATATCTGTAAATTCCTAATCTCTTCCGTTCCTTAGTCAGGTTATAATTAATATTCTGTGTTCAATAATGTTAATGCCTTTCGTTTCCTCACCTTGTTATATACTGCGAAGATCCACACAGAAATGCTCGTTTACAGTGATTGGAGAAAGTGGGGGGGTTTAAAACTAAAGCTACGTACTTTTGTCACAGGTTGCTTGACATATTGGTGTCCATGCGTTGCTTTCGGGCGGATCTCCGAAATTGCAGACAAAGGATCCTCCTGTAAGTAGGATAAAATCACATATATACATATAAATACATATATATGTGTGTGTGTGTGTGTGTGTGTGTGTGTGTGTTCTACGATGTATGTAGCTTTAATTTGTGTTAATTTTGGTCAGCTTGCGCTGGAAATGGCGTGCTATATTACCTCCTCCAGATTGTAACTGGTTGTGGTTGTTTGTACTCGTGCATATACCGTGCTAAACTTCGAAAACTCTATATGTTGGAGGAGAGCCCTTGTGGGGATTGTTGTGTTCATTGTTTCTGCGAGCAGTGTGCCTTGTGTCAAGAGTATCGTGAGCTGCAAAACCGGGGCTTTGATGTGTCTGCCGGTAAATTAAAATATTTCTAACAGAATATATATATATATATATATATATATATATATATGAGTAATTCTAATTGGTAAATACAAACTCCAATTTATAAATGAATCTCTTATAAGTGTTTTTTTTTTTTTTTTTTTTTTGTAAAAAAGTAAGATGGTCCACTAAAAATACTTTTTCATATCGAGATCTACTTTTTTACAAAAAAGTAAAATAAATAAAAAATAAAATAAATAAATTAAAAAAAAAAACTGTTTAATTTATAACTTACACAAATCATGATTACACATGCATTATATAATATATACACGCATAATTTTGTTCATCATGTTAAATATGCATATGTAGGATGGGACGGGAACTCGCAAAAGAACAATCAAGGAGTGGCTATGGCTCCAGTTGTGGAAGGAGGAATGAAGCGCTAGTACTGCAGAAGACGTCCGTGCTTACGCGTACTTCTAATGAAAATAAGTTTAATTGGCAAGTATTAGAGAACGCTAGCTATAGCATGATATGTTTAATAATAACTCTGAAGTCGTACGTACGCTGTCTTGTAATACTCCTCTTGTACGACCTATATATAGATGATAGATATTGCAATTTGTAGTGCTGTAATATCATGATATATATCGTTCTGAATACATGCAAGTATTATCTGTGTTGAATCGTGCGAGTCAACAAGTATTAGGCGATCAGTTAATTCACTTAACAAATTCAACTAATTTGAAAACGCACATCTATTAGTGTTTATTTCTTTAAAACTATTTATTTTATGGCCTCACCTCATGCACATGACTCCAATTAATTGCTTGACTATCAATTTTGTATTACGCAGTACTGAGGGGATTACAGGCGCCTTTCGTTATTTTGGCCTTTTTCTAGAGAGAAATTAATATTTACAATTATAATGATTATAACGAATACATTATACGGTTGGAAGTGCTAATACGCAATGTTGTGATGCACGTTACATTAATATATTCTTATTTTTACATTATTTTTATTGGGTTACATTATTTTTATTCTTTTATTTTATTCTTCCTAAACTAATTGAATTAATCTTCTACTTATAATCTATACACTACACATTTTGTGTTATAAAAATAAAAAAAATAAAAATTATGTGTGGTGTGTGATCATGTGAGGATTATGAGTAGAAATTTTCTAATATATATAGTCATTTATAGTGTTTTTTTTTTTAAATTAAATACTTCTTTTAATAGAAAATCTAAATATGAAAAGTTTGATACATAAAAAAAAAAAAAAAAAAAAAAAAAAAAAAAAAAAAGAAAAAAAAAAAAGAAAAAGGTTGCTCGAGCTGAAAATAAGCTTTTCACAAATTAGTAATTGATAATACATAATATCATGTAATTTTATCAAGATTAATTAATCGAAGAATATTTAACTAAATAATCATATATAGGGCAAAGGATAGAGCACATGAAAATCAACGTACCTCGAACCACTTAAAGAGATTTATTTCCTATCTCATGCTCGTCATGATCTCTTTCAACAGATTTAATTTAGCTTCCCACGGTCCAAGATGTTTTATAGGTAGGTTTCTTTTAGTTTTTGTAGATATATAATTCATGTTTCTTTGCTAGTAAAATTATATTGTTGGTGGTCGTGCTTATTGTGATGACCCGCTTTTGAGTGTATTTTCGCTGAAATAATTATTTTTATTTTTATTAATATTTTAGTTATTTATTTTAATTTATTTGCATTTTAAAAATTAGTTTTTAATTTAATTGATGTTGTGTTTTATTTCTTTTAGTTGTTTTGTGAGTTTTTAATCTCTTTTTGGCAGTTTAGTTTCGTTTCCCGGAATGAGAATCAGACCTCATCTTTTTCCCTACATCTCTTTTTCTTTTCCCTTTTCTTTTTCCTTTTTCTCTTTTTCCTTCTTTCTTTTTCCTTTCTTTTTCTTTTTTTCTTTCTTTCTTTTTTCCCTCTCTCCTCTCCCGCTCGAGCCCCCCCGGCCTCTCTCTCTCTTCTCTCTCCCTCACGCCGGAACGCCTTTCACCTCGATCTACCGCCGTCAGGCCACCGTGCGGCTCACCGCCGATGCCGTTCGGTTCGTCTCCCTCCGGCGCACCTCCCCACCGAAAACCACCTCCATCCGGCCGACCGTTTGGCCGGAAAAGCTCTCCAAAGGCTGCACAGATTTTGCTCCGATCCGCCGCCGTCGCTCCACCTCCGGCCACCATTTCTTCACAACTTCATCACCGGTCCCTTACCGTCCTAACCCACCTATTTCCGGCCTCTAACGACCACCGGAACAGCTCCCACGAGCTAGCTTTCCTTTTTGGAAAATCCGGCCTCTTTCCGGCGATTCCGCCGCCACCCACGGCCAACCACCACTTCCAATAGCTTCACAACCATCCCTAGACCATTCCCTATCAATCCCAAGCCCTGGTTTGTCCCCGTTCAAAAGTGGGTTTTTCACAACCCACGGCCACAATGAATTTTCACTGTGACGTTGCTTTTCCGGCGCCGTTTGCAACGCCGCATGTTTTCTAAAATTGCCATATAGCGCTGTAAGTATTTTCCAAACCCTATTTTCAGATTTAAATATATATTGCTCTTTCAATTAATTAATCTGCTGGTTGGTTGATTCCGGACTGAGTCAGAGGAGTTCGGGGGTCGGATGGATGGAGGACGGAGTTGCTTGATTTATTGTTTTATGGTTGGTTGTTTGTTTTGTGCATTGATAATTGCATTTGTATGGTGCATGCACGGGTATTTTATTTTATTTGAGAAACCCTGTTTTGCTGGCGTGATTGGATTTTCGGGTGCGTGTGTCTCACGAGCCCAAGCCGGGATGGGTTATTATCTCAGTGGAGCTCCTCTGGTCACTCGGGAGTGAATAATACTGAGTGACATCCCCTGAGTTGTCGCTGGGCGACGACGGGAGCAGGGCTAGAGGATGGCCCGGCCAGGTACGCGCAGGGCGCGAGTCTGGGCATCGCTCTACTCACCGACTCCGTGGCCCTTCGCTGGCGAGGGCTAGAGGATGGCCTGGCCAGGTACGCGCTGGGCGCGAGTCTGGGCATCGCTCGTTTAGGTGTCACATGCGTAGTCGTTACCTGCGGTGTGGCACGGAGCCAGGGTGTGCGGATGATCCCTAGGGGAGATCATGGTGCATGCATAACCGGTGTGTTTTTATGGTTATCGGATGCGGGCCATTTTCTGGGAAAATGACGAGTTTTGGTTTTGAGGCTTTTGATCCATTTTCTGGGAAAATGGTGGTTTGGGCCATTATCTGGGATAATGGCGAGGCGTGGTTTTTAAGAATATGTTTTTATTGGGCCAAATGGGTTTTTGGCGTGGGTGGAAAAAATGTGGTTTTGCGGGGCATGTGCATTGGTTTTTCTTGCATCCATGTTGATTGAGTTCTATGTGTTTTTATCTGGTGGTGTTTGGGTTTTACTTACCTGCGGTACCATTTTTGGTTCCGTAGATTTTGGTGCAGAGTTCGAGGAGGAGGAGGAGGAGGCTGAGCCCGAGGATGCGGCTCCGCCGGGTTGCTGAAGTTATGCTTTGTATTTGATATTTTATTATACGCGTGTTTTGTAATATTTCATCTATGTACGTTTTAAACAGCTTGAATTGCGTTAAGAAAAATTCTGGTACTTATTTATTGACTTGCTTATCCGCTGCGTGTCTCTTCGTGCACATCTGTTGCCTTTGCACACACTTGGCACCCGTCGATGGGATGGTGACCCGGGTTGTCACCATCCGGACGTCTCGATTTTCCCGTGTTCGGGCACGGGGATTTGGGGGCGTCACAGGTGGTATCAGAGCGGTTTGGCTCTGGGTAAAACCACATGTCCCGTAAGCAGTACCAGAATGCTTTTTAAAGTTGTGTTTTAAAAAATTATGTTAAGTACAGTTGTTTTATTTGTTTTATTTGTTTGAGCTTGTTTGTTTGTTTGTATTTATTTGGTTATGTTTTTACAAGCTGGTTTCTTTTGTTTATTGCTGTGTGGTGTGGTTTTGTTTTTGTTGGTTTTATGATGGTTTTATTTGTTTTCTTAAAGGAGGGTCAAGAGTGGTGTTGTGGCAGGAATATGGGGAGACCAAGGAAATCTACCCAGGAACCACGGGACAATACCTCCAGGGATGACTCCCTAGCCGAAGCAATACGGCATATGACGGAATTTATGCAGCAGAGTGCGAGGTCTCAACAGACAGGGCCTTGGCCACAACAAGGGGGTCCTTGGCCACCATCAGGAGGACCTTATCCACCGTCAGGAGAGCCTTGTCCGCAACAAGGAGGGTTTTGGCCACAACCAGGAGGTCCTTGGCCATATCAGGGAGGGCCTTGGATGTATCCAGGAGGGTCCAGTAGCATGGTGCAAGCCGGATGCACCTATGAGCGCTTCCTGGTGCATAGGACTCCACACTTCACTAGAAATGAGGATCCACTTCAGGCTGGAAAATGGATCAAAGATCTGGAGAAAACCTTTGAGGTGTGTGGATGCACTGAGGCGCAACAAGTACTCTACGCCAGCTATCTCTTGCAAGGTACCGCTTCTGATTGGTGGGATACCAAGAGGGTGTTGTTGGAATCTGAACTGGGATCTTTCGCTGCGGTGACCTGGCAGCGTTTCAAGAAGGAGTTCAATGACCGCTTCTTTCCCGCATCGGTAAGGAAGCAAAAGGCAAGAGAGTTCTCCAATCTGGTCCAAGGGGGCGCGACGGTGGAACAATACGCTCGGAGGTTCATCGAACTTGAGCGATTTGCTCCTCACCTTATCGCCACAGAGGAGATGCGAGCTGATCCTTTTCAGGAGGGACTGCGCCCTGATATACGCCGTATGGTGGTCAGCCATCGGATATCCACTTTTCAGGAATTAGTGGATGTGGCCACCCTGGTGGAACGAGAAAACAATTTGAGTATGGGCTCCCCTCCAGGGCATAAGAGGCGGAGTTTTTCTGGTGAAGGAAGCAGCTTGGGTTCGCCTCAGAAATTTGTTCAGCGGACCGGGACTCGACCGCAAGCATCCTCAAGTGTTCGCATGGGAGGACGTGTGCCTATATGCGGAGTTTGTAATAGAGCCCATGTGGGTGAGTGCCCTTCTGGTGGGGCTCGATGTTATAATTGTGGCCAGCAGGGTCACTTTGACCGAGAATGTCCAAGAGCAGCTCAAGGAAGCCATGGAGGTAGACGCGGTGGAAGAACAAACCCGAGACAAACAGTGCAAGCCCGGGTTTATGCTGTCACACCCGGAGAGGTGGATGATGAGGCACCAGCGACCCATGATGCTGGAGTAATCACAAGTATGGATTATTATAATTTTAAGTTGGATTTATTTCTTTTGGTGTTTTTGGTTTATTCCTTGCTTTTTGGATTTCATGGGTTGTGTGTTTGGTTCAGGAAGAATCCGTTTGTATGAGTTTTATGCTTGTACTTTGTTTGATTCTGGTGCTTCACAATCGTTTGTATCTTCCACGTTTGCACGGGTGTGTAATTTGGTCACGGAACCGTTGCTGAAGTCTATGGTAGTGGCTCTACCCGATGGTGAGATGGTGTGGTGTTCCAAGGTTGCTTTGGGATGCCCGTTAAATTTTGAGGGAAGATTCCTGGATGCTGATTTGGTGGTGTTCAAGCTGTTGGGTTTTGATATCATCCTCGGGATGGATTGGCTATACCGATATTCTGCGAGTATTAATTGCAGAAGTCGGATAATTAGCTTTCAGCTTCCAGATGGTGATTGTCTGGAATTTGCGGGGAGTAGATTAAAAGAAAAGCCGATGATTATATCGACGATTCAGGCAAGGAGAGAGATTGCATGGGGAGCGGATGCATTCTTGGTTCAGATGGTGTCCACGCCGTCTGAGAAGAAGTCCTTGGCAGACATTCCAGTTGTGGAAGAATTCCCCGATGTGTTTGTGGATGACTTGCCCGGACTACCCCCTGTGCGAGAGATGGAGTTTGTTATAGACTTGGAACCTAAAGCGGCTCCTGTGCATAAAGCTCCTTATCGCATGGCCCCAGCTGAATTGAAAGAGTTGAAGACTCAGTTGCAAGAACTGGTAGAGAAGGGATTTATTCAGCCTAGTACATCGCCGTGGGGTGCACCAGTTTTATTTGTTAAAAAGAAAGATGGAACCCTCCGTATGTGCATTGATTATCGGGAACTGAACAAGGTGACCATCAAAAATAAATACCCTCTCCCGCGGATTGATGATTTGTTTGACCAGCTTCAAGGAGCAGCCGTGTTCTCTAAGTTTGATCTGAGGTCGGGATACTACCAGGTGGTATCAGCTGAGAATCAGAGACCAGGATGTGCCTAAAACTGCTTTTAGGTCGAGGTATGGGCATTATGAATTTAAGGTGATGCCGTTTGGGTTAGCTAATGCCCCTGCAGCTTTCATGGATTTGATGAATCGAGTGTTTCGACCTTATCTGGATTCCTTTGTGGTAGTATTCATTGATGATATACTGATTCATTCCCGAGATGTTGAAGAGCATGTGTATCATCTTAGTCTGGTACTTGAGAGATTGAGAGAACACCAGCTATACGCCAAGCTCAGCAAGTGTGAATTCTGGTTGGAAGAAGTTAAATTCCTTGGGCACGTAATTTCCCGGGGTGGAGTGGCAGTTGATCCTAGTAAGGTAGAAGCCATTTTGTCATGGCAGCGCCCGACAACAGTGCGCGAGGTCAGGAGTTTCTTGGGGCTCGCCGGTTACTACCGAAGATTTGTAGAGGGTTTTGCTCGCCTATCCGGACCTCTCACAGCTTTGACTCGGAAGAATACAGAATTTGTTTGGTCAGAGAAATGTGAGAGAAGCTTCCAGGAATTAAAGAACAGGTTGACAACGGCACCAGTGTCAGCACTCCCAGAACCGCATAAGTCATTCGTAGTCTTCAGTGATGCGTCTAAGTTTGGTTTGGGTTGTGTCCTTATGCAGGAAGGACGGGTTGTAGCCTATGCATCTCGTCAGCTAAAGGATCATGAGAAGAATTATCCGACGCACGATCTAGAATTGGCTGCGATTGTCTTTGCCCTTAAGATCTGGCGGCACTTCTTGTATGGGGAAGCTTGCGAAGTATTTACTGATCACAAGAGTTTGAAGCATTTGTTTTCCCAGAAAAATCTGAATATGAGGCAGAGGCGATGGCTGGAGCTAATCAGTGACTATCAGTGTGAGATCAAGTACCATCCGGGGAAGGCTAATATAGTTGCTGATGCTTTGAGCCGGAAGTCACACTTGGAAGATGAAGCCGAGCCGTCAGAATTGGAATCGTTGCTTTGTGGGATGAGAAGGCTCCTTATAGAGAGTTCGCAGCAAGTGGAGATTTTGTCTTCAGTTCTTGATATTCGGGTAACTGATTTTGAAGAATTGAAAACTCTCCAAAGAAAGGATCCGAAGCTGCTGAACATCAGGAAAAGAGTCAGAAAATCTCGAGGGCCGTTGCATTATAGCATGGATAATGATGGGATACTTCGGTTCCGAGATCGCAGAGTGGTCCCAAAGGACTCAGATTTCAAAGAACGGATCATGGCGGAAGCTCATGCGGCCCCGTATTCAGTTCATCCCGGCAGTACAAAGATGTATCGAGACTTGAGGAAAAATTACTGGTGGGATGGAATGAAGAAGGACGTTGCCTTATATGTGGAGAAATGCCACACATGCCGTCAGGTGAAGGTCGAGCATCAGAGACCTGCAGGTATGCTCCAACCCCTCCCTATTCCTGAGTGGAAGTGGGATGACATCACGATGGATTTCGTAGTGGGTTTGCCGAGAACGCCTAGTGGGAAGAATTCTGTTTGGGTGATTGTGGACCGGTTAACGAAGAGTGCTCATTTTCTGCCTGTTAATAACACCGACTCTTTGGGTAAGTTGACCCGTTTGTATGTCAAGGAGATAGTGCGGCTGCACGGCATACCAAAGAGTATAGTGTCGGATCGAGACCCGAGGTTCACATCGCAGTTCTGGAAGAGTTTGCAGGCAGCTTTGGGTACTAAGTTGAAGTTCAGTACTGCTTATCACCCGCAGACAGACGGCCAGTCAGAGCGCACCATTCAGACCCTAGAAGACATGCTGCGAGCATGTGTCATGGAATTCCAAGGAAGTTGGGAAAACCATTTGCCGCTCATCGAGTTTGCATACAATAACAGCTTCCATGCGACCATTCAGATGGCTCCCTATGAAGCTCTTTATGGGAGAAAGTGCAGGTCGCCCTTGTGTTGGGATGAAGTTGGGGAGAGTAGGATAATTGGACCCGAAATAATTCAAGAGATGCAAGGCCAAGTCTGGATCATCAGAGATAAAGTGGCGGCAGCTCAGAGTCGCCAGAAGAGTTATGCTGATACCAGGAGGAGAGAGTTGTCGTTTGAAGTTGGTGATTGGGTTTACCTTAAAGTCTCTCCCATGAGAGGTGTTAAGCGTTTTGGTAAGAAGAGGAAGCTAGATCCGAGGTATGTCGGCCCTTTTCAGATTCTGGAGAGAGTAGGGTCCGTCGCCTATAGAGTTGCCTTGCCAGATTATTTTGGGGATGTTCATGATGTCTTCCACGTATCATCCCTGAAGAAGAGCTTTGGACAGCAAGAGCCACGTTTCGTCGACCCAGCGGGTATTCAGTTGCAACCGGATCTCACTTATGAAGTTGTTCCGTCGCAGATTTTGGATTGGAAGGAGCAACAGTTGAGGTCCAAGACGATACCTTTGGTTAAAGTGGCTTCGGGAGATCCGTTAGCTCAAGACTTCTCTTGGGAGAGAGCAGCGGACATGAGGGAGCAGTACCCGTACTTGTTCGAATAGAGAAGGTATGTATCTTAACCTTGATCGCAGATGGTTTATGTGCTTTCTTGTGACTTGTTTTGAGTTGGTGGTTGATCTGCAATTTCGAGGACGAAATTGTTTTTAAGGAGATAAGGATGTGATGACCCGCTTTTGAGTGTATTTTCGCTGAAATAATTGTTTTTATTTTTATTAATATTTTAGTTATTTATTTTAATTTATTTGCGTTTTAAAAATTGGTTTTTAATTTAATTGATATTGTGTTTTATTTCTTTTAGTTGTTTTGTGAGTTTTAATCTCTTTTCGGCGGTTTAGTTTCGTTTCCCGGAATGAGGATCAGACCTCATCTTTTTCTCTACATCTCTTTTTCTTTTCCCTTTTCTTTTTCCTTTTTCTCTTTTTCCTTCTTTCTTTTTCCTTTCTTTTTCTTTTTTTCTTTCTTTCTTTTTTCCCTCTCTCCTCTCCCGCTCGAGCCCCCCCTCGGCCTCTCTCTCTCTTCTCTCTCCCTCACGCCGGAACGCCTTTCACCCCGATCTACCGCCGTCCGGCCACCGTGCGGCTCACCGCCAGTGCCGTTCGGTTCGTCTCCCTCCGGCGCACCTCCCCACCGAAAACCACCCCCATCCGGCCGGCCGTTTGGCCGGAAAAGCTCTCCAAAGGCTGTACGGATTTTGCTCCGATCCGCCGCCGTCGCTCCACCTCCGGCCACCATTTCTTCACCACTTCATCACCGGTCCCTTGCCGTCCTAACCCACCTATTTCCGGCCTCCAACGAACACCGAAACAGCTCCCACGAGCTAGCTTTCCTTTTTGGGAAATCCGGCCTCTTTCCGGCGATTCTGCCGCCACCCACGGCCAACCACCACTTCCAATAGCTTCACAACCATCCCTAGACCATTCCCTATCAATCCCAAGCCCTGGTTTGTCCCCGTTCAAAAGTGGGTTTTTCACAACCCACGGCCACAGTGAATTTTCACTGTGACGTTGCTTTTCCGGCGCCGTTTGCAACGCCGCGTGTTTTCTAAAATTGCCATATAGCGCTGTAAGTATTTTCCAAACCCTATTTTCAGATTTAAATATATATTGCTCTTTCAATTAATTAATCTGCTGGTTGGTTGATTCCGGACTGAGTCCGAGTAGTTCGGGGGTCGGATGGATGGAGGACGGAGTTGCTTGATTTATTGTTTTATGGTTGGTTGTTTGTTTTGTGCATTGATAATTGCATTTGTATGGTGCATGCACGGGTATTTTATTTTATTTGAGAAACCCTGTTTTGCTGGCGTGATTGGATTTTCGGGTGCGTGTGTCTCACGAGCCCAAGCCGGGATGGGTTATTATCTCAGTGGAGCTCCTCTGGTCACTCGGGAGTGAATAATACTGAGTGACATCCCCTGAGTTGTCGCTGGGCGACGACGGGAGCAGGGCTAGAGGATGGCCCGGCCAGGTACGCGCAGGGCGCGAGTCTGGGCATCGCTCTACTCACCGACTCCGTGGCCCTTCGCTGGCGAGGGCTAGAGGATGGCCTGGCCAGGTACGCGCTGGGCGCGAGTCTGGGCATCGCTCGTTTAGGTGTCACATGCGTAGTCGTTACCTGCGGTGTGGCACGGAGCCAGGGTATGCGGATGATCCCTAGGGGAGATCATGGTGCATGCATAACCGGTGTGTTTTTATGGTTATCGGATGCGGGCCATTTTCTGGGAAAATGACGAGTTTTGGTTTTGAGGCTTTTGATCCATTTTCTAGGAAAATGGTGGTTTGGGCCATTATCTGGGATAATGGCGAGGCGTGGTTTTTAAGAATATGTTTTTATTGGGCCAAATGGGTTTTAGGCGTGGGTGGAAAAAATGTAGTTTTGCGGGGCATGTGCATTGGTTTTTCTTGCATCCATGTTGATTGAGTTCTATGTGTTTTTATCTGGTGGTGTTTGGGTTTTACTTACCTGCGGTACCATTTTTTGTTCCGTAGCTTTTGGTGCAGAGTTCGAGGAGGAGGAGGAGGAGGCTGAGCCCGAGGATGCGGCTCCGCCGGGTTGCTGAAGTTATGCTTTGTATTTGATATTTTATTATACGCGTGTTTTGTAATATTTCATCTATGTACGTTTTAAACAGCTTGTATTGCGTTAAGAAAAATTCTGGTACTTATTTATTGACTTGCTTATCCGCTGCGTGTCTCTTCGTGCACATCTGTTGCCTTTGCACACACTTGGCACTCGTCGATGGGATGGTGACCCGGGTTGTCACCATCCGGACGTCTCGATTTTCCCGTGTTCGGCACGGGGATTTGGGGGCGTCACACCTATAATAATATGTTTTATTTTTTGTGAATATTAATGACAAAATTAGAGTACTAATTATTGTTGGCGGCCGCTTTTTGCTTTTTCTTTTTTTTTTTGTGCCTATAATAATGTGTTTTATTTTTTGTGAAAATTAATGACAAAATTAGAGTTCTTTTCAAAGAAAAAATTATATTATTTATAAAATCTGCGAATTTGCATTATTCAAATATTATATTCCCGAGATAAGGTATCGATATTAGAATACCAATTTAATAAGTCAGTTGTACAATTCACGATTAAAAATATATTTTCTTATTTAATAATTGGTGATGACTCCAACGACTTGGAGATCGACTAGGTCAAAGTTGCCACGAAATTTATAATATGCAGGTTTGGTATACTGCATGCTCCATCGATCGGTAGGTGTGGCTCATGTTGTATTTTAATTTTAGCTCCGATCATTGAATGTAACTTATATTAATAAAATTATAAAGCACAATATAGTAATAATTGAGAAACCCCAACAAACATCCCGAAATAAACATGATTACGTACAGCACATAAAATAAAAAGTAAGAAAACGACCCGCGCTGACGTACAGTACACATACACAAACATCTACCTAGTTGATCACTACTCCATCTAGTAGTACTTACCATGACGAAGAGGATTCAAGTTGCATGGTCGATCTCTTGCAAGACTTCTGATATTAGATGCATGTACCGGGACAGAAGAGTTCTGGCGATATCACTATAAATATATATATATATATATACACACTAGGAAACGACCTCGGGTGCATTAGCCTCAGGGTGCACCTAATATAATGATTTAAATAAAAAAAATTAAAAAAGTCAGTAGCTTATTTGTCTAGGAAAAGAAAGTATAAAGTTAAAGAAAGGTAAAAAATAAAGATAAAAAAAAAAAAAAAAAAAAAAAAAAAAAAAAAAATCTAAACTTCAACAAAATATTTATGAGCATTGGTTTGCATCCATATTGAATTATCTATTTACTCTCTATATATATAATAATAAAATATTATTAATTTAATAAATTTTTTAATTTTTATTTTTATCACATTTTAGAGTTCTACTAATTAAAATATTAATAATAATTATATTCTAATCAAATTAATAATATTAATATTAATAATAATTAATATTATATACAGAGTGTTTTAAGTATTTTATTAGTTAAATTTACTTAAAATTGAATTTTACAAAGAGAATACTCTAAAGCGTTTATATTGATCTAAAGAGTAAATTCATTTTATTTTTTTTATTTAAAAAAAATGAACTAAAAAGAAAGAAAAATGAGTATACTGTCAGAAAGAAAAGGACATGAAAAAGATATGTCAATTCATGTGCATCACAAGGTTACTATTAAGGGCCTTTTGGTAAAATAAGATCCTTCATTAAATTCTACAAGAGAGCTACACGTCAAATGATCAAGGGTCTTAAGGACCTTTTGATAAAACATAATCCATTATTAAATTATATAAGGGAGCTACACTTCAAATGATCAAGGGTCTTGAGGGACTTTTGATAAAACAAGACGTAACAGACTTAACGGAAAAATAAGAAAAGTTGACAGAAAAATAACAAAAATTATTATTCACAGTTAGATAGTTACATATTATAATATAATAGATATATTTTCATATTAAATATTGAGGTTATAAACAATTTGAACATAGTAAATCAGTTTTTCTGGAAGACCCATAATTAATTCGGCTCACCAAGACTTTGGCGACTTATTCATGTACCTACACAACTTGGCTGGGCATGAAGCTGGGTGGCGCCTGCAGTAGGAGCTGTGAAATGGAAAACGTACAGTATATTGTATATTGTTGGAGTTTTTTTCTTGGCTAATATTATATTTATTTTCGTTTAATATGACACAATTATATTTAAATTCATTTCAATATGTCATATCAATTAATATTCCAATAGCAGTACTGCCAGCAATTGGATTTCCCATGATTCCGTAAATAATTCAACAAATTAATAAGTAATAAAAAATCTTTTTATGGTCTATTTCTCAATTTTATGATATGATATTAATTAATAAGTTGATAAATAAAATATAATAAATATTAATTAATTATCTACTGTCACATAATGAGATGATGAGATAATAATAAAAAAAGAGATAATTACTAGTATTACTCATTTTTTTATTTATAAGATTTTTATTTATTCTTTTAATTTTTTTTAAATTTAACAAAATATTTTAATTCAAACTATTTAACTATTGTTTACAGAATTTTTAAATATTCAAAAGCTCCAAAGTCTTTAGTATTTTTAAATATCGTATCCAGTTGCTGGCCGGTGTAGTACCATATATGGGCGGAGTTTCTTTTCTTTCTTTCTTTCTTTTTATTTTTTCGCAAAAATATATTATATATGGGTTTTCAGTTATATATGGATGATTGAATGGATCACGCGTGCTTAATTACTATATATAAATAGGACAATTAATTTTTATTGTTTGTTTTATATATATTTTGATACCGCAACAGTACATTATCTTGGAGACTAGGACGGAGTCACCATTCAACGAGCAATGTACAATAGTTTAATATTATCAATTATTATAACTCAATACTTGAGGTAGCCTAAGACAGCTAATAAGGTTGTGTATAAGGGCGTATTTCAGGCTGCGTAAGGGTCTTAAAAGTGTTTAAATAGATTTAAAAGTTAAATAATAATAATAAAATTAGTCTATTTAGATATTAAATATTAAAGCACTTTTCAATCACAAATAAATTAAATAGTATGTTTGAGAAAAAGTATGTTGATGTTTTTCCTTAAACGTGTTTTATTTTAATAAATGTAAAATGTATTTCCAATTTTAAAAATATTGTTTATAGGTGAAAATGTCCATATAATTTCAAAATAATTATAATTTTACCCTTTGATCTTATCAGATCCACGGCACTATAACTTTTAAATGACCTTTTATGTCATTTTTACATCAAAAAGTATTTTTTTTATTGTTACCAAACAAATATAATATATCTAAAAATGCTTAATTTAGACATATATGGTCATTACAAAATAATAAATAATTTTTTAATAATACTAGAGCGTATTACTTAATCTCTACAATTATAAGTCTTGAGCTAAAAATTATATTACCAATCTCAAACATGATTTAAGACCTCATGATCATGACTCCCAAAAGTGCCTCATAATGAAAGAAGTCCAGAAAAATGTCCAAACACAAAAAGAAAAAGCCAAGTCGAATTGATGCACATTGTACTCGAAATAAACTATGAATAGTGCTATTTAAAGTTCTTTACACCATACATCATGCATATGGCATTATTTGATTTAAGTAATAGTATTTCAAAGATAAAATAAGTTTTTTGATATTATATGTTGTAATTACTGTATAACTATTATAAGTCATTGACGAGGTTGAGGTGTTACTAGAGGTGTCTGCATAGAGATAGTGTGGAAAGTGAAGAAAATTAAAATTAATATCCTTGATGATCATACCAGTGGCTTTGGAGATCCATCAGCTTGGCTTGCTTCCTATATTGGTACCCTTACCTTTACATATGCACCTATGGTTACATCCTCTTGGGTTAAGATTTCCCAAGATGTGAAAGACTACATAAAAAATCGTTACCTAATAATAAGTTGCGTAGAAAATAATTTTATTAAATTGTTACTTAATTTATAATTAGTTTGTATTTAGACTAATCATTCATTATTATTTTGAGGATGAGTTTGAATTTAATTCAGGTCGGCGAGAGGATAGACTAATAGTTGATGAGTTGATGAACAATGCAATCCAAAAGTACAAAGATAGATGCCATGCACACTAACACAAGTTCAATAGTACAACATACTCGTCAAAATCCATTCCAAGACATATCACTAAACGAACAGGAGAAGTTTTATGATGTATTTAAAGATCCTGCATATTAAATAATTTCACTGCTATCTTTCTTTATGCTATGTGTTTGATGCAATATAGTAATAATGTTGTTTCTTTTTCTTGTAGCAATGGAGTACTGTCAACAAAGCAAATAGAGCCAATTTAACGATACACCATCATTCGGTTTCTAGATCTTTTCATTGTGTCACGCCCTCAACTCCCACGTACAGACACATGGAAATCGAGGCATCGGGATTATGACAACATGGGTCACATAACCCTTCGCTAAGTACCAAGTGTGTGTATAAGCAAAAGTGTAGAACAAAAATAACTCAGTGGAATAATAAAGTCAGTCGACTAAGTGTCAGAATTTGTTTAAATACAAACTCACTTAAAACAAATGTACTAAAAATATTACAAGTTCCAGTAACATCGTAAATCTAAAATACATAATTTAAAGACGGAAAATAATGTCCAAATAAAATAAGCCAAACTCCAAATTAGTCATTTGGCAGAGCCGCCTCCTCAGACTCAGTCTCTTCCTTAACTACATTCAAAATCTATGGTACCAAAGACACCACTGCATGTAAGTAATAATCCAAACACCCTAAAAAAAAAAAAATACATTAAAATCTCGATAATATGCATGATCAGGATGCAATATGCATGAGATACAAAAATAATCATTTCCCAAAATAATCATTTTTCCAACTTACACCAAAAATCACATTTGGCCCAAAATATTTCCTTTAAAACATTTTCCTCACCATTTTCTCAAAAAATGGCCCAAAATCCAACTCTCAACTCAAAATCCATTTTCATTAACTGTATGCACCATGTTCTCCCCTAGGGGTCATCCGTACATCCTGACTCCCTTCGTCACACCATGAGTAGTGACCATACGTGTGACTTCGTACGGAGTGATGCCCAATTCAGCGCCCCCATCTCCCACATATGGACACGTGGAAATTGAGGCATCAAGATGATGACAACACAGGTCACATATCCCATCGCTAAGTGCCAGTGTGTGTAAAAACAAAAAGTGTACAATAAAAAGAACGCAGCGGATAGTTAATGTCAATCAATTAAGTACCAGAATTGTTTAAAATACACTTTTGCTGAAACGCAAGCGTATCAAAATATTACAAGTTTCCAGTAACATCATAAAAAAAAAAAAATACATAATTTAAAGACCGGGAAATAATTTTCAATAAATAAGCAAGAGCACCAAATCAATCTTCCGGCTGAGCCGCCTCCTCAAGCTCAGCCTCTTTATCATCTGCATCAAAATCTATAGTACCAAGAAACGGCACCACAGGTAAGTAATAATCCAAACAAAACCACGAGATAAAAATACATTCATGCCAAACAAAATGCATGAATATGATGTCATATGCATGAGATCCAAAAATCCACATATTTCCCAAAAATAAGCATTCTTCCAACGCACGCCAAAAATTTCATTTTAGGCCCAAAAATCCAGTCTATTAAAACAACTGTCATTTTCCTAGAAAATGGCCCAACAAAAAAAAAATCTACCATTTTCCCAGAAAATTGTCCACGTAAATCCAATATATCAAAACCCATCATTTCCCAAAAAACGACCCATCATCCAATTTATCAAGACCAAAATCCAATTTGATTGGTATGCATCATGATCTCCCCTAGGGATCATCCACACACCCTGTCTCTCAAGCCACACTGCAGGTAACGATCATGCATGTGACTTCATAACGAGCAATATCCAGCTCCGCGCCCAGAGCATACCATGACTAGGCATCCTCTAGCTCCCGAAAGCCGAGAGCCACTGAGTCGGCACCATTATCGTATCGTCCGAGCCTGTTATCGCCAAGTGACAACACATGAGATGTCACTTAGTATTTTTTGCTCCCGAATGACCAGAGAAGCTCTACCGAGATAATGCTCTATCTCGGCTTGAAGTCGTGATACACACGCACCCAAAAATATACTTTTATACGATAACCCAATTTTCATCCATGTCCATGAATATGCATGCGCTATGCGAAAAATCCAATTTTCATTTTACAAATATGATCATGCGTGCATCATGCAAAACACGCGACAAATCACAAAAATATTCAACAAAACCCAACATCATCCAAACCAACAAACAACTCCCCCAAATTTCTCGGACTCAGCCCGGCACAACCAACCAATCACAAAATAATTGTTAAAGCATAAATATATTTAAATCACAAGAGTTGTTTGAAAAATACTTGGAGCACTATAAAATATATTTCGAAAGATCATTAAGCTGCAAAAGGTGGCAGAAAGGCAACGTCACTGTGGGGACAAACAAAACTAGGGAAGGCTAGGGTGGGGCTTAGGAGTGTTGGTGAAACTAATGGAAGTGGTGGTTGGTCATTGGTGTCGGCACAAATGGTGGTGGAAGGCCAAAAATGGCCCAATTGGATTTTAGCTCTTGGTAGCTGCTCTGGCAACAAATCGAAACTAGAAATGGGTGGGTTAGGTCGACAAGAGGCTGGTAATGAAGTGGTGAAGAAATGGTGGCTGGGTGGAGCGAAGGCAGCGCGGGGGGGGGGGGGGGGGGGCCGGGGGGGGGGGGGCTAAGACCATGCAACTTGATGGGCTTCGTGGGAGTAAACTGCTAGGAACTAGAGGCTGAGATTGGTGGAGTATGTTGGCTGGCAGGAGGGCAAGCTATGGTGGTGATGGTGGCATCGGACGTGAATTTATAGCCCATTCGGGCTCTACACAGCTAGGAGAGAGAGGGTGGGGTGTGAGGGGTGGTGCCCGGGTTGGTTGAACTCGCTGGAGGGTGGGGAAGGTCGTGGGCAGGGCGGTGATGCCAGATGGTGTTGCACGGCAGCAACAATGGCAGTGAGAGAGAGACGCACAGGAGGGAAGAGAGAGGGGGGCTGGGTCACACACGGTTGGGGAAAAAAAGAGGGGAAAAAGAAAATGGGAGAAGAAAAAGAAAAGGAAAAAGTAAAGGGAAAAGAGAATAAGAGAAAAAGAAAAAGGAAGGGAAAGAAATGAGATCCAATGTTTTCAATATGGATCTCAAAACGGATCCAACAAAATAGATTTTAAAACTGCAAATTTAAATAAAATAATTTAAGCTCAGTAACTTAGTAAAATAAAATTAGAAAATCTAGCAATAAACTAATTTAAAATAAAGAGCACAATAAAATAAATAAAAGCCAAATAAAACACTACAACTCAATATTATTAAAATAAAATAGTTAAAGCTCAACAGTAAAATAATTCAAGCTAAAGATTAATTTAAATGTGAAATAATTATTAATATCAAGAAAACACATTATTTAAATCTCACAACTTAAAAAATCATAAAACAATATAACAAGAAACACACTTAATTAAACCACTAATTATAATAATTTTAAATAATCATTCAATAAAAATACACGTAAATACGGGGTATCACAGGATTGCACCAATCCTTCCATTGCTTACTTTTATCTTCTTAGCTCTTGACCTTGTGATTGGCCTATCTGTAATTTGTAAGAGATTTTTAAGACTTAGTCTACCATGGTGCCCATCAATGGGTGTATGTGGGTACAGTATGGAGAAGAATTTGAAAAGGAGTTTGATTTTGAAGAGATAGACTAGGTGTCCTATTAATGAGATAAGCAGCAATAAGAACACACTCTCCCCAAAATTTAGGAGGTAAATGTGCCTCAAAATGGAGACTTTGAGCAACATTCAGAATATGTCGATGTTTACGCTCTGCAACACCATTTTGTTGAGGAGTTACAACATAGGTATGTTCATGAATCATGCCATGAGCATGAAAGTATGTTTGAAGATTTTTTGAAAGAAATTCTTGACCATTATCGGTGCGAATAATCTTAGCCGTGGAGTTATATTGATTTTTGACAATAATGAAGAAATGCATTAAATGACTTAAAGTTTCCGATTTAAAATGCATTAAATAAATCCATGTGGTGCGAGAAAAATCATTAACTGTGGCGCCTTCAACTCCCTCGTATAAAAAGGCAGGATTCATGAATGCCGAGATAATGAGAACATGAGTCACACACCCAATACAACAAGTGCTAAGTGTGTGTGCATGCAAAAAGTGTACAACAAATATCGCAGTGGATAAATAAAAGAAGCCAACTAAATATCAAAATTTTAAATACAGATTTACTAAAAATAAAAGCCTTTAAAAATGTTATACAATTATTCAGCAAAATATAATACAAAGCCAAATACAGATTTCCCTATGGTTTTGTTTTATGGAATTCCATAGTCAACAAGCGACCCCAAGTCACTCTTCTGGTGAAGCCAAAATCTCAGACTCAACGTTCTTATTTGCATCAAAATCTACAATTTCATAAAATGGAACCATAGGGAAGAATATCACGTGAGATGATGAGTCTTAGTATGTAACCAACCAAACAACTATAGAGATAAGAACACATTTAAACACCAACATGAATGCATGCACATGCTGAAACATGCATGAGATCAAAACCATCATTTTTTCCAAAAATGATCATTTTTCTAACGCACTCCAAAAATCTCATTTGACCCAAAACACGCCATTAAATTAAACAATTGCTATTTTTTCAGAAAACGACCCAAGTATAAAACTACCAGGATCAAGTGTTCAATGGTTTTTTCTTCCAATTTATAGATTGGACAAAGTTTCTAGGCTTCAGAAAGTGCAATACAATTACTAGGTAAGAACTTAGTAGGAAAGATGTCATTTAGCACTTTCCATATGAATAGTTTAAGACAATCTTGAAATTTTAAAGACCAGAGTTTTTTCTAGATAGTAGGGGAGTGAGCTATATTTTGATCATTCTGTTGGAAAACAATAGTACCATACGCTGACTTGACAGAAAATTGTCTAAAGGAATGATTTGTCCGTATTGGAGTATCTTGTTGATTGTGATATTGGTGTTCTGTGAGATGGATTTTTGGATTTCAGTCATTGAATTTTGTGTAAAAAGTGCCTGGAAAAGGATTGTGTTCCATCTTCTTGCTTCCTCTAAGATTAGCTTTGAAACTTTCAAGTGATCTAATGTCTTTGGCATAAGAGTGAATGAGTTTAGACTTGGTATCCAAGGATCATCCCACACTTTAGTTCCAACCCATTATTAATATGAAAGCATATATTGGCCAATGATTTAACGAGAGTTGCTGTTCCATCCTATGAAAGAAGTTTCGATTTCCATCCAGCTAGTTTACTATGGATTTTCTCTAAGATTTCATTACAATGATATTTAATAGAAGATCTAGAGTTGAGTGACAGACCTAGGTATTTTATTTTAGAAGGTGAGATCTTGAAGTTAAGGATTTCCTTTACTTCTCTTATTATGCTATGTTTGCTATTCTTACCTAACTGGATGGAAGATTTTGCTGTGTTTATTCCTTGATTAGACTAGGAGTTGTATATTTCAAGACTTTGTAGGAAAGCTTAAGTATAATGAGTTGTAATTGTGCCAAAAAGAATTACGTCATATACAAAAAGCATATAGGAGAGTTAGGGTCCATTCCTATTGATTTTTATCCTACTGATGGGATATTGTAAAAGCTGGTTTCTTGGAAATGGCTAAAGATTTTTTTTGCAGGACAACCTTTAACAACTTTCTTTAGGGCTACCAATTTGGTTTTGATTTCGAAAGTTGATGAACTAAGGGGCTTTGGTCAATTTTAGCCAAGCAGTTTTTGTTCCGTTGTTTATAAAATTATGTCAAAGATTATGGAGCTGCGTTTGGCTCCAATCCTTGATAAAATCATCTCCTCTGAGCAGGCGGCTTTTATTCCAAGTAGAAGTATTTTTGAGAATATTTCAGTGGCCCAAGAATTGGTCCAAGGCATTAATCGGAAAGCGAGAGGGGGTAATGTGTTGTTGGAAATTGATATGGCCAAAGCTTATGATCGAGTTAACTGGAGCTTTCTTCTGGAAGTTATTCGTCGGTTGGGTTTTTCTGAGAAGTGGCGAAGTCTTGTTTTTAATGCTATTTCCTCCCCTTATTACTCGGTTGTACTGAGTGGGTGCGCCAAAGGTTTTTTCCAGCCGTCGCGTGGGCTTCAACAAGGTAATCCTCTTTCTCCTTATTTATTTATTTTATCAGAGGAGATACTTTCTTGTATGTTCCATAGAGAGTTTGGATTGGGTCAAATCAAGCAGCTCCATCCAGGTGGAGGTACTTTGATTTCCCATTTATTATATGCGGATGATATTCTGATTTTTGCTAATGGGGCTAAATCGTCTATTCGATGTCTTATGAAGGTATTACATAGATATGAATTGATGTCTGGTCAATTGATTAATCCAAGTAAATCTTCAATATTTTTTTCCTCCTCTATTTTGGCTAGCCGTAAAAGTGAGTTGAAGATGATCTCAGGTTTTGTGGAAGTTAGTTGGCCTTGTACGTACTTGGGAGTTCCTTTGATTGTGGGTCGAGTAGCTATCTGAGCATTTGATCCTTTGTTGCTAAAAATCCAGAAGAAATTGGCGGAGTGGAAGAGTAAGCTAATTTCTTTCAAAGGTAAAATTGTTCTTATTAAGCATGTGTTGAATAGCATGCCTATACATATGCTCTCCGTCTAGAATTTACCGAAAGGAGTGCTATCGGAGATTAAGAGAATTTTCTCGAATTTCTTGTGGGGCTCAGAGTTGGAGTTCAAAAAAAGAAAGTGGTTATCTTGTCGTAAAATTTGTATGCCGATGGATGAGGGAGGTTTGGGTATTCGGGATTTGTATGAGGTGCAAGCATCTTTACTTATGAAGTTTACATGGAAAATTGCTCATGAAAAGTCGTTGTGGTCCAATTTTTTCACTTCCAAATATATTGGAAATTCTCATATTTTTTCTGTGAGTCAATGTAGGACTGGATCTCGATTTTGGAAAGGGATTTTGGATCTCGTGCCCCAGGTGTTACAGCATTCTCGGTGGATTATACATGCAGGTCATGTTAATTTTTGGCAAAATAATTGGTTAGGTGATGGTCCTCTTATTTCTCATGTCCCTGTTGTGGGGCAGCTTGACTTGCAGGTAGTGGACATGGTTTCGGAGGCAGGTCTAATTGATCACATCTTGAGGGAACTTGTTCCAAACGAATACCTTGCCAAAATTCATGATGCGGGTATTAAGCTGAGAACCAGAAGGGACGTATGTGTATGGCAGCCCACAATTAATGGAATATTCAGCACCAAATTCGCTTGGCATATGGTGAGGAAACAAGCTAAGAGTTGTGCATGGAAGAAATGACTGTGGAAAAATTGGGTTCCAAAGAACATGTCTTTCTTTGTTTGACGGGCTAAGAAGCACGCTATTCCGATAGATGGCATAATTCAGAATTTAGGCATACCAATTGTTTCCAAATATGAATATTGTGAACAGTCACAAATGGAAACTTTGAATCATATTTTATGTGGAGGAGCTGGTGCTTAGAAAATTTGGCAATTCTTTGCGACTTCTTGTAGACTGAGAGTTCCTCCAATCCGAAATTGGGAGGGCATGATGAGTGTTTGGTGGAGACAGGCTTCCATGTCTACGCAAGCTGGCTAGATCCGGGGGGTTCTCCCTATTGCTATCTCCTAGGCTCTATGGAGAGCTCGATGTGAGGCTAGAATGGAAGGTATGAACTTTAATACAGATGCTATTATTAGATCCATTTAAATGTTAATTGCTGAAATGTCAAGCAAGTTAAAAAGCTTTCGATGCCAAGGCCCAATGGATTAGGTAATTTTGGAAGATCTTGATTGTCCAATTGTTCCAGTTGTCACAAGAAAAGTAAAATTAATTGCATGGCGACCACCGGAGGCTGGGCGGGTTAAGTTAAATGTTGATGGAGGTTCTTGCGATAATCCAAGTGTTTCAGGTGGCGGAGGGATTATTCGTGATGCTCATGGTGGAGTAGTGGCGGGTTTTGCTCATAATTATGGTAATGCTACTAATAATGTTGTGGAATGTAGAGCTCTCCGTGATGGGCTTCGCCTATGCCGTCAACTGGGGTTGAGAGATGTTTTGGTAAAATCAGACTCAATGGTCATAGTTAGATGGTTAGCTTTGGGAGTGTGTAAGTATTGGTTTCTTTGGAATTTTTGGGAGGAAATTAAATCGATTGTTGGGGAACTCAATGTTCAGTTTCTGCACATTTTTCGAGAAGCAAACATGGCAGCGGATTTTCTAGCTAAACAAGGGACACGATGGGAGATTTTAGATTTTTCTGATGATTTTCCCTTGCAAGGGCTTATTCAGGTTATCATTCGTATGGATAAGTTTGGTATTCCTTTTCTTAGATGTTGATTTTCTTTGGTTTTCAGGGAATGTTTTTAGTTTATCTTAGGATTTTTGTCTGAGGCTTGAGAACTCAGAGCGTTTGTTTTTTGGGTATTCCTCGCCATAAGTGAGGATTTTTTTAATAAATGTGGGAATGGGTCACTATTAGACATGTGACCTCAGCTCTTTAATATTATTATTAAAAAAAAAAAAACTTCACTTACTAGTATGAAGAGAAAAGGAGAGAATGTGTTTCTTTGGTTGATCCCTC
This sequence comes from Carya illinoinensis, assembly GCF_018687715.1. NCBI lineage: Eukaryota > Viridiplantae > Streptophyta > Magnoliopsida > Fagales > Juglandaceae > Carya > Carya illinoinensis. The sequence continues at coordinate 32,922,343 of NC_056756.1, forward strand.
TATTTGGCTGCTCTAGACCATGTGGCTTTCCATTGATTATAATAGAGTATGAAGTTGTTGTGATATGCTCATTGATCCAGTTTATCCAAGTCTGATTAAAGCCAAGGCAATTGAAAATGGTTAACAGAAACTTCCACTCCATAAATCAAAGGCCTTTTCCATGTCTATCTTGATAGTCGTGAGACATTTTCTCACCTTTTTGCTTTTCTAAACATAGAACACCTCCTGAGTTAAAATTGTATTTTCTTGAATTAACTTCCTTGGAAAGAAGACAATTTGAAAATGAGAGATGAATTTTTGCATAACCATTTTAAGTCTGTTGGAGAGGATTTTGACAATTATTTTATAACAGACATTAGAAAGACTTATAAGTCTAAATTGATGAACTGGCCTAAGAGAACTAGTTTTCAAAATAAGTTCATCTCCATTAACATGTGACCTAATGTGAACAAAACTTTTAATGGATTTATTGATATCATCTTTCAAAATATCCCAATACTACTTCTCAAAAAAAATCCTATGAATCCATCTGAACCAGTGCTCCAAGAACATTGATTGGATATTCAGTGGGTTGGAGTCCCATTGGTTTGATGCATTTTTCAAACAATTGGTCTCATTCCTCCTTCTCCTCATTGTGGAAGACATATGAAAAAACTTCGTATTCAAGTCTATGGTGGTTAGCCATTGAATTTTAGATTTTTGTTTCAACATAATTTCTTTTCTTTTCAATTGCTCATTAAGACATTCCTCTTGGTGTGAGAGGTTATTAGGAGAGTCCTGTGATTTTATTTGAGTCAACGTATCGGACAAATTTTTTATGCATGTTTGAATGTGTCCAAAATTATTAACATTCCAGATTTTGAGAGCTTTCTTTACTTCTTTGAGTGCTTTTTTTTTTTTTTTTTTTTTTTTTTTTTTTTTTTTTTTGAGAATGAAGAAAGGGAATCCATTAAGATGTATATCCCAAGCCCACCAAACCCCCTCCTTTTTCTTTTTTTTTTTTTTTTTTTTTTTTTTATATATATATATATATATATATCATAGTGGCACATGAGGGATCTCTTGCCCAAAATTCCTCAAATTTGAAAGTTTTGAAATTTTGGTTTTTTTCCTAAGTATACAAGAGAAGTGGAGAGTGATTTGAGGTATGGATTGGTAAATGAAAAAGTTTTGCATCTGGATGTAGCATTGTCCACTGAGGATTTGCTATGGCTCTATCCAGTCTTTCTTTTATATTACCTAATCCATACCTATTGTCTGTTCATGTGAATTTGGGACCACAGTAACCAAGATCTATAAATCGATTGTCTTCCATGAATTTTTTTAGACCACTTGATGATGAAGAAGAGGCAAAAGGCCTTCCTCCATGTTTTTCAATTTGATTCAGCAGTAAATCAAAATCACCTATTCCTATTATGGGCCCTAGATAAGTGAGTGTTATTTGGTTCAAGAGATCCCAGAATTTCATTTTATATGAGTATTGAGCAGGATAGTAACCATCAAAAGCAACCATGGCATATATACAGGATCAGAGTACACAAGCATAGCTATTGTATTGCTAGATACATACACTGGTTCTTCATCAACCCTAGGGAGCCACATCAACAAATGCCCTCACCTTTTCCCTTGACATAGAACATTTATAAATATTGAGAAGCCTAAACTATTCACAACACTTTGAGTTTTTACATCATTCAAAATTGTCTCTAAGAGGAAGACCATATCAAGTTGGTGACTCCAGATATGAGCCCTATGTTGTGAAAAACAATGGCAATAAATTGAAAAGAATATGGAACGAGAAAACAATCACACACGACACAAGATTTACATGGTTCGGCAAATTGCCTACGTCCACAGAAGCTGCAGAGGATTTTATTATTAAGGAATATCACAGTACAATGATGGATCAATCACTATACATCCACAGTGTTTCTACCGTACGGCCATATGATATAATAATCATATATATAGTCAAACGGCAGAAAAAACCCTAGAGCTGTGTAAAATGCATGTTTGCTCGAGAGGCGTTTCGAGCGCGCGTCGAGCGAACTTCCTTCCCGCTTCCGCTCAAGCTTATTGTCAAGCTGACATCGAGCATTCAACTCTGCCTGACTTCGACCGAGCGGCCAATGCCTCCGCTCGAGCGATGTGGACCAGATTCTATAGTACTCAACAATTCTCCCACTTGGAGACTGGTACACTAGCTGTATCGCCGTCTTCCTCAAACATGATATCCTCCACCTCTGCAACTCACTGCCCCTGTCTTCATGCTAGAAGACCAACTAAAGTTGCACACAACTTCAGTTTCTCAAATTTAACACCCTTTGTCAACGTATCAGCAGGGCTCTTGCTTCCACAAATCTTCTCAAGTAACAACTGTCCGTCATCTAACAATGATCGTATGAAGTGATACCTGATCCGAATGTGCTTGGTCCTAGAATGAAATGCTGGATTCTTGGCGAGGAATATGGCACTCTGACTATCACTATAGAGAGTGCCTTTCTGATTCAATTCCTCCAAGAAGCCTTATAGCCATATCATCTCCTTTGCAGCCTCTGACACTGCAATATACTCAGCTTCTATAGTGGACAAAGAAATTGTTTTCTGTAGATTAGAACCCCATGACACTGCAGTACCACCAAGTGTATAAACAAAGCCTGTAGTACTCTTTCTGCTATCAACATAGCCCTGCTCCTCCAAGCTCTCTCTAGAGAAACACAAACAGGTTTCTGAGGAACCCTTTAGGTACCTCAAAATCTATTTCACTGCTTCCCAATGTTGCTTTCCTAGGTTACTCATGTATCTACTCACAACTCCCACTACATGGGCAATATCCGGTCTTGCGCAAACCATAACATACATAAGTGAACCAATAGCTCAGGCATAAGGAACCTTACTCATGTAATCTTGTTCCTCCTCTGACTAAGGTGACTGATTTTTGCTGAATCTGAAGTGACTGATCAAGGGTGTGCCAACTGGTTTGGCCTTGTCCATATTGAACCTGCTGAGTACCTTTTTCACATACTCAGCCTGTGAGAGTCTCAACGTACCTTTGACTCTATCTCTGACAATTCTCATGCCAAGGATTTGCTTTGCAGCTCCCAAATCCTTCATTGCAAAGTGCTCTGACATCTGCTTCTTCAGATTATTGATCTCATCAATACTAGCCCCTACAATAAACATGTCATCCACATACACCAATAGAATAATATAAGAATTGTCAAAGTGCCTGACAAAGCAACAGTGATCTGCCTGACATCTAATGTACCCTGCACAGTGCATGAAGTTATCAAATTTCTTATACCACTGTCTAGGAGCTTGCTTCAGGCCATACAAGCTCTTCTTCAATCTGCAAACTGAACCTTCATTTCCATGTACCACAAATCCCTCAGGCTGGTGCATGTAGATGTTTTCTTCAAGGTCTCCATGAAGAAAAGCTGTCTTCACATCTAACTGCTCAAGAAATAAATTTTCAGTAGCAACCATAGCCAGTACCATCTTGATAGTTGTGATCTTCACCACAGGAGAAAAAATCTCAGAGTAATCAATACCCTGCTTCTGCTGAAAGCCTTTTACAACAAGTCTGGCCTTGTACCTCTTACTGCCATCATACTCAGTTTTCATCTGGTACACCCACTTGTTGTGTAATGCCTTCTTCCCTGATGGAAGTTCTGTCAACTCCCATATCTGATTCCCTAACAGGGAATCCATCTCATCTTTTATGGCCAGCTCCCACTTGCTAGAATTTTCAACTTGCAAGGTTTCTTCGTAACTCTGCAGTTCTTTACCATCTGTCAACAGAATGTAATTCAAAGTAGGTGAGAAACGTTGTGGATATACGTCCTAACTGACCCGCGAACTGTAAGAGTGGACGGTTCTGAAACTGCCTGCAGAATAATAGGAATGGGTGCATTGGACCCAGTCTCTCCGTCACTCACATCTCTACACAGCACTGTGACCTCTGGTTGGTCATCCAATCTTACAAACTCGGACTTCTGAGGAGCTACTACAGAAGTTGTACTAGACTTATCCTTCTACATAATTTTTTCATTGAAAATCACATTCCTGCTTCTTATGATTTTCCGACCCTGATCATCCCAGAAACGATAGCCAAATGCGTCGTCTCCATAGCCAATGAAATAGCATTTCTTTGACTTAGCCTCAAGTTTACTACGAGCATCAGAATCAATAAACACCTAAGAAAGACAACCAAAAGTTTTAAGGTGAGAAAATTTCACCTCTTTCCCGCTCCAAACCTCCTCAAGCAATCCACAATCCACTGGAACTGATGGCCCTCTGTTTATCAAGTAAATGGTAGTGCTGACTGCATCTGTCCAGAAAGTGGGTGGTAATCCAGCGTGAACCTCATGCTTCTAGCACGCTCATTAATGGTTCTATACATATGCTCAGCAACTCAATTTTGCTGTGGTGTCCCAGGAATGGTCTTCTCCATTCTAATATCCAGAGCTGCACAATACTCCTTGAACCCACCATCAACATACTCACCACCATTGTCAGACCTCAAACATTTCAATTTCAAGCATGTCTCTGTCTCAACCATGGCTTTCCAAATTTTGAACACATTAAATACATCAGATTTATGCTTTAAAAAATAAACTCATACCTTCCTACTATGGTCATCAATGAACGTAACATAGTAGCGAGAACCTCCAAGAGATGCCACTGGGAAAGGACCCCACACATCTGCGTGCACAAGATCCAGTCTTCCTGTCTTAGGCGTCCTACCACTTTTTAAGAAGTTTACCTTCTTTTGTTTCCCCATAACACAACTCTCACACATACTGAGATCAACTGACTTCAGTTCTGGTAGCTTGTCTCTAGACAGAAGTTCTTTCATACCATTCTCACTCATATGGCCAAGCCTTCAATGCAACAAATCTACTGTGCTCTCTACAACGGTAGTAGCAATAGTGGCAATCAAACCAGTAGTCATATATAGTGTACCAGTTTTCTTACCTCGAGCCAGTACCAATGCCCCTTTTGTAATCTTCCAAGTGCTATCTGAGAACACCTCTGAATGGCCACACTTATCGAGCTGCCCAACAGAAATGAGGTTCTTCTTCAACTCAGGAATGTGCCTGACCTTTTGCAAGGTCCATTTGTTCTTGTCAGGGAGTGCAATATCAATGTCTCCCATCCCCACTACGTTCAAAACCTCTCCATCAGCCAAATACACCTTCCCAAAATCAACTACAGCATAGTTCCGCATTAGCTCCCAATGGGAAGATGTATGAAAAGAAGCCCCTGAATCCAGTATCCAATCATCAACTGGACTAGGAACTGCAAGCAATAGTGCATCCTGTACTTCTTCAGTTACCACATTAGCACTATCATTCTCAGTCTTCTTAGGGTTTTTGCAGTTCTTCTTTATGTGGCCAGTTTTTCCACAATTCCAGCAAGTTGCCTGCTGACCAGGCCTCAACTTGCTCTTGCCTCTGTACTTTGATTTTGATCTTCTTCTATTTGAGTTTTCTGTTGTGTGATCTCCCTCGAGAATCAACATTTAGAGCTGAACTCAAGCTCGAGGTCTTGCCTGAATCTTTCCTGCGCACCTCCTCAGCAAAAATCAAATCACGAATATCATCATATTTCAATTTAGATTTACCAGTAGAATTACTGACAGCCATTCTCATGGCTTCACAACTATTTGGCAATGAAACCCATAGTATCAGTGCACGTATCTCATCATCAAATTCAATTTCAACAGACGACAATTGATTTGTGATAGTATTAAAATCATTCAGATGTTGTGCAACAGACGTACCATCTATCACCTTCAAATTGAATAAATGTTTCATCAAATGTACCTTGTTATTCGCTGACGACTTTTCATACATACCTGACAAAGCCGCCATGAGATCCGCAGTCGTCTTCTCCTTGATCACGTTGTGTGCAACGGATCTCGATAGGGTTAATCGAATAACCCCCAAAACCTGTCGACGCAACAGGTTCCAATTAGCATCATCCATCTTTTCCGATTGTTTTCCAATAGTGGAAGATGAAGTTTCTTCCCATTGAGGTAATCCTCTATTTGCATCCTCCAATATCCAAAATTTGTGCCATCAAACTTCTCAATTCCTGATGCCTTCAATTCATCTCCAGCCATCGTTTTTTCTCAGACCTGAACCTTGGTTTTTGATATCAATTGTTGTGAAAAAAACAATGACAATGAATTGAAAAAGAATATAGAATGAGAAAATAATCACACACGACACAAGATTTACGTGGTTCGACAAATTGCCTACGTCCACGGGAGCTGCAGAGGATTTTATTATTGATGAATATCACACTACAATGATGGATCATTCATTGTACGTCCACAGTGTTTTCCTGTACGGCCATATGACATAATAATCATATATATAGTCAAACGGCGGAAAAAACCCTAAAATGCATGTTCGCTCGAGCGGCGTGTCGAGCGCGCGTCTAGCAAACTTCCTTCCTGCATCCGCTCGAGCTCACTATTGAGCTGACATCGAGCGTTCAACTCTGCCTGACTTCACTCGAGCGGCCAATGCCTCCGCTCGAGCGAAACTTTCTTCTGCCTCTACTCGAGCTCACTGTCGAGCTAACATCGAGCGTTCAAATCTGTCTGACTTCGCTTGAGCGGCCAATACCTTCGTTCGAGCGAAACTTTCTTTCGCTTCTGCTCGAGCTCACTATCGAGCTAACATCGAGCGTTTGAATCTGTCTCACTTCGCTCTAGCGGCCAATGCCTACGCTCGAGTGGTGTAGACCAGACTCCACAGTACTCAACATTTAGGTACTTCAAAATCTATTTCACTGCTTCCCAATGTTGCTTTCCTAGGTTACTCATGTATCTACTCACAACTCCCACTGCATGAGCAATATCCGATCTTGTGCAAACCATAGCATACATAAGTGAACCAATAGCTGAGGCATAAGGAACCTTACTCATATAATCTTGTTCCTCCTCTGACTCAGGTGACTGATTCTTGCTGAGTCTAAAGTGACTGCCCAAGGGTATGCCAACTGGTTTGGCCTTATCCATATTGAACCTGCTAAGTACCTTTTTCACATATTCAGCCTGTGAGAGTCTCAACGTACCTCTGACTCTATCTCTGACAATTCTCATGCCAAGGATTTGCTTTGCAGCTCCCAAATCCTTCATTGCAAAGTGCTCTGACATCTACTTCTTCAGATTATTGATCTCATCAACACTAGCCCCTACAATAAGCATGTCATCCACATACAACAGCAAAATAATATAAGAATTGTCAAAGTGCCTGACATAGCAACAGTGATCTGCCTGACATCTAATGTACCCTGTACTATGCATCAAGTTATCAAATTTTTTGTACCACTATCTAGGAGCTTGCTTCAGGCCATACAAGCTCTTCCTCAATCTGTAAACTGAACCTTCCTTTCCCTGTACCACAAACCCCTCAAGCTGGTGCATGTAGATGTCTTCTTCAAGGTCTCCATGAAAAAAAGATGTCTTCACATCTAACTACTCAAGAAATAAATCTTCAGTAGCAACCATAGCCAGTACCATCCTGATGGTTGTGATCTTCACCACAGGAGAAAAGATCTCAGAGTAATCAATACCCTGCTTCTGCTGAAAACCTTTTACAACAAGTCTGGCCTTGTACCTCTTACTGCCATCATGCTCAGTTTTCATCCGGTACACCCACTTGTTGTGTAATTCCTTCTTCCCTAATGAAAGTTCTGTCAACTCCCATATCTAATACCCTAACAGGGAATCCATCTCATCTTTCATGGCCAGCTCCCACTTGTTAGAATTTTCATCTTGCAAGATTTCTTTGTAACTTTGCAGTTCTCTACCATCTGTCAACAGAATGTAATTCAAAGTAGGTGAGAAACGCTGTGGAGGACGTATAGTCCTAACTGACCTGCAAACTGCAACTGTAGGTGGACGGTTCTGAAACTGCCTGCGGAATAATAGGAATGGGTGCACTGGACCCACTCTCCCCGTCACTCACATCTCTACACTGCATTGTGACCTCTAGTAAGTCATCTAATCTTACAAACTCAGACTCCTGAGGAGCTGCTACAGAAGCTGTACTAGACTTATCCTTCTACATAATTTTCTCATTGAAAGTCATATTTCTGCTTCTTATGATCTTCCGACCCTGATCATTCCAGAAATGATAGCCAAATACCTCGTCTCTATAGTCAATGAAATAACATTTCTTTGACTTAGCCTCAAGTTTACTACAAACATCAGAATCAATAAGCACATAAGAAAGACAACCAAAATCTAGTGGAACTGATGGCCCTCTTTCCCGCTCCAAACCTCCTCAGGCAGTCCACAATCTAGTGGAACTGATGGCCCTCTGTTTATCAAGTAAACGGCAGTGCTGACTACATCTACCCAGAAAGTGGGTGGTAGTCTAGCATGCAACCTCATGCATGTAGCACGCTCATTAATGGTTCTGTTCATACGCTCAGCAACTCCATTTTGTTATGGTGTCTCAGGAATGGTCTTCTCCATTCTGATACCCAGAGCTGCACAATACTCCTTGAACCCACCATCGACATACTCACCACCATTGTCAAACCTCAAACATTTTAGTTTCAAGCATGTCTCTGTCTCAACCATGGCTTTCCAAATTTTGAAAACATTAAATATATCAGATTTATGCTTCAAAAAATAAACCCATACCTTCCTACTATGATCATCAATGAACGTGACATAGTAGCGAGAACCTCCAAGAGATGCCACTGGGGAAGGACCCCACACATCTGTGTGCACAAGATCCAGTCTTCCTGTCTTAGGCGTCCTGCCACTTTTCAAGAAGCTTACCTTCTTTTGTTTCCCCATAACACAACTCTCACACATACTGAGATCAAATGACTTCAGTTCTGATAGCTTGCCTCTAGACAGAAGTTCTTTCATACCCTTCTAACTCATATGGCCAAGCCTCCAATGCCACAAATCTGTTGTGCTTTCTACAACGGTAGTAGCAATAATGTCAATCAAACTAGTAGTTATATATAGTGTACCAGTTTTCTTACCCCGAGCCAGTACCAATGCCCCTTTTGTGACCTTCCAGGTGCTATCTGAGAACACCACTAAATGACCACACTCATCAAGCTGCCTAACAGAAATGAGGTTCTTCTTCAACTTAGGAATGTGTCTGCCTTTTACAAGGTCCATTTGTTCTTGCCAGGGAGTGCAATATCAATGTCTCACATCCCCACTACGTTCAAAACCTCTCCATCAGCCAAATACAGCTTCCCAAAATCACCTGCAACATAGTTCCGCATTAGCTCCCGGTGGGAAGATGTATGGAAGGAAGCCCCTGAATCCAGTATCTAGTGATCAACTGGACTAGGAACTGCAATCAATAGTGCATCATGTACTTCTTCAGTTAGCACATCATTCTCGGTCTTCTTAGGGTTTTTGCAGTTCTTCTTTATATGGCCAGCTTTGCCACAATTCCAGCAAGTTGCCTGCTGACCAGGTCTCGACTTGCTCTTGCCCCTATACTTTGATTTTGATCTTCCTCTGTTTGAGTTCCTGTCTTATGATCTCCCTCGATAATCAACATTTAGAGCTGAACTCAAACCCGAGGTCTCGCCTGAATCTTTCGTGCGCACCTCCCCAGCCAAAATCAAATCACGAATATCATCATATTTCAATTTAGATTTACCAGCAGAATTACTGACAGCCATTCTCATGGCTTCCTAACTATTTGGCAGTGAAACCAATAGTATCAGTACATGTATCTCATCATCAAATTTAATTTTAACAGATGACAATTAATTTGTGATAGTATTAAAATCATTCAGATGTTGTGCAACAGACGTACCATCTGCCATCTTCAAATTGAATAACTTTTTCACAAATGTACCTTGTTATTCATTGACGGCTTTTCATACATACCTGACAAAGCCGCCATGAGATCCGCAGTCATCTTCTCTTTGATGACGTTGTGTGCAACGAATCTCAACAGGATTAATCGAATAACCCCCAGTACCTGTCGATCTAACAGGTTCCAATTAGCATCATCCAACTTTTCTGGTTGTTTTTCCAATAGTGGAAGATGAAGTTTCTTCCCATAGAGGTAGTCCTCTATTTGCATCCTTCAGTATCCAAAATCCATACCATCAAACTTCTCGATCCCCGATGCCTTCAATTCATCTCCAGCCATCGTTTTCTCTCAAACCCGAACTTTGGCTCTTGATACCAATTGTTGTGTAAAAAATGATGACAATGAATTGAAAAAGAAAATGGAACGAGAAAATAATCACACACGACACAAGATTTATGTGGTTCGGCAAATTGCCTACGTCCACGGGAGCTGCAGAGGATTTTATTATTGAGGAATATCACACTATAATGATGGATCAATCACTGTACGTCCACAATGTTTCTACCGTACGGCCATATGAGATAATAATCATATATATAGTCAAATGGCTGAAAAAATCGTAGAGCTGTGTAAAATGCATGTTCGCTCGAGCGGCGTGTCGAGTGCGCGTCGAGCGAACTTCCTTCCCGCTTCTGCTCGAGCTCACTGTCGAGCTGACATTGAGCTTTCAAGTCTGCCTGACTTCACTCGAGCGGCCAATACCTCCTATCGAGCGATGTGGACCAGACTCCACAGTACTCAACACCCTAAGACTTCTTGCAGCAAGTCGGGCTTTGCCTCTGCAGTTCTAGGATAGAACTCTAATATATGATTTTGGGGTAGGTATGGCCTTGCAGCAGGTTCAACTCTACCTGACTTCGCTCGAGCGACCAATGCCTCCTCTTGAGCGGTGTGGATCAGACTCCACAGTACTCAACACCCTAAGACTTCTTGCAGCAGTTCGGGCATTGCCTCTGCAATTCCAGGATAGAACTCTAATATATGATTTTGGGGTAGGTAAGGCCTTGCCTCCTCACCCATTTTGATAGTTGATGACAGAGAAACCGGAGAGTTCTTGAAATGCTTACTCTCCCTTTGCTGTGTTGTTGGTTTCTAGTATGTGAATGTTGTCGACTGCTCCTCTTGCTTTTTCCATTGTTGTCTTCCTTCTTGATTTTATGCAAATACACTGCTAATGGCTAATCCTCCTCCTTGCAACACCCCTCACTTTTTGCTATTGGAACTACCTTCTTTGTTGTTTCAAAATTTGATGGAGCTGTGAGGTAGTTTTTTATTAAAGTTCCTCTCTTCTTTGGTGGAATATCTCTCTCAAGGTGATCTGAGGCCGTTTTCTTTGTAGAAGTACTTGAATTGGCTAGGATTTGTTGGTCAACTTCAGGCCCATAAAATTTTGTTACAAATGTCTGGGTGGTATTATTGTGAATGGCGTGAAGATGTCAATGAGTACACTAGGCTGGGCTTCTATAAAGAAGAGTGGCTTCATGTTTTGTGCAAGTGCATTGCTGAGCTTGATGGGGGTGGGTTTAATTGGGCCTTGGTCTTCCCTAGAGCTGGAACTTTCTGTGGACCTAGGTGCTATGCATGCTTTTCCTGAGGGACTAACCAATAGTGATAAGGTTTGGCTTTGTCGATGGATTGGGCTAGAGATGTGTTCAAATTGAGCTATGATTTTTTTAAAAGGTGGATGTGTTAAGTTGAGGCCTGGTTTCTTCCACATTTGAGAATGACAGTTTTAAGCATGGGGATTCAAGTGTTGGCTGAATTAAAATTATTTTGGATTGGTATGGTATCTCAAACTCTTTGAGACTGTTTAAATTGATGTGGGACGTGCTCTTGGCTCAAAGTTAAAACTGCCTGTACCTGGCTATCCTGGGTTGAGATTTGGGAATTTTTATGGGCTGCATTTAACTCTTCTACTTGTTTGTCCCATATATAAGACAAATGTTCTCCACATGTCACTTGTCTCTGCATCTGTTGACTTTCTTGCAGGCTTTGACTTCCTTGTTGTTGTTCTAGGTTTGCCGATTGTCGTCCAATATTGAAGAAGGTAGTATGATGGAGGTTTTCAGTAAAGGAAGTTGCTGAATTTTCTTTCTTTTTCTTTTTCTTCTTTTTTTTTTTCTTTCTTGATATAGCTTCCCTTTCCCTTTTGAATTGAAGTCTTTCTTTGATTCTTCTGCTTCATTCTCAGCTAAGTTCTGCCCTCCAAAGCTTGATGCTTCTTGCTTGTCAGTGGGTTAAATATCAATTCTCATTGGAGGTAGTATGGGTCTCATGCACAATGAAATCTGCACTTGTGCTTGGTGTTGAATTTCGAAGGGGTTGCCTCTTCTGTTACCTCCATTGGTGACTCGCATCCATGGGCCATATTGGAGGTTGTCTTGTTTGTTGACAAATTCTGGGCAACTGTTGAATATGTCCTAGCTTTCCACGCGTAGCAAAACTCTGACAGCCTCTCATACTTGAACATGATTCTTTTTGTAGTTCCATTGGGGCGAGAGAGATCAAAACCTTATGGAAGCGGTTTGTAGACATTAAGCTCAACTTTTATCCTAATGTATCTTCTAAGTGTCGTTGAAAGCCACCCAAGTGGCCTGCTACACATGCACCGTTTGGTGCTTTGGTTTATTAGGCACCGTTTGGTGCTTTGTTTTATTAGGCACCCACTCCATAATTTCTGCAGCAGATTGCTGCACCGTATGTGGCCTGCACTCCTATAAATAGGAGAACTTAAATGTGCAGAAGTGCGGCAATGGAAGTGGGGGAGAAACAAAAGAGAAAGAGAATTTATAGAGTTTTTTGTAAATCTCGTATAAATTCTATAAAAGAGGCTCTAGTGGACGTAGGCAATTTGCTGAACCACTTAAATATTATCTTTTGTGAGTTTTTGGACAGGCCGAAGGCGCAACAATTGGTATTAGAGCTTTGGTTCGCACTTTTCAGAAAAATCAAGTTGATCAAAATCAACTTTTGACCATTCCAGGGTGTTCCTCGCGTTGAGACGAATCCATTGCCGCAAACGAAATTGAAAACGGAGGTTGGAGGAGTCTACACGTGCCCCTAGAAGATCGACGCGTGCATCCACTCACTCCACGCACATCTGGAGGTTGAAGATGAGTGCCCCTCACACTCCACGCGCCCCCACTCTCTTCCACGTGCGCCCAAGCGCATCGGGGGTTGAAGACGCGTGCACGGCATGCGCTCACGTGCCCTAGAGAACATTGGCGCGTGTATTACACGCACCTCAAATGCCCTGCTGCCGCGGGTGCATCGCATGCGCCAGATGATCTGGACCGTCCGTTTTTTCAGATCTTTGTTGGGCTAGATCTAAACCATTCGGAGTCCGATTTCAACGATCAAATAGTGCTTTCAAACTATTTGGATCATTTCAGACTCATCCGTACGGTGGGAATGTTGATATTTGCCATTGGTACACTCGATCTGAACCGTCCACGCGTTGAAGATCATTTTGGGCTAGATCTATGCCAGTTGGAGTTTCATTGTGATGATCAAATGGTGCTGACAAACTATTTGGATCATTCCGGACTCATCTGTACAGTGAAAATGTTGAGATTCGCCATCGGTACATTCGATCTGAACCGTCCACGAGTTGCAGATCATTTTGAGCTAGATCTACGCCAATTGGAGTTCAATTGTGATGATCAAATAGTGCTGACAAACTATTTGGATCATTCTGGACACATCTGTATAGTGGAAATGTTGAGATTCGCCATTGGTACATTCGATCTGAACCTTCCACGGGTTGCAGATCATTTTGGGCCAAATCAACGCCATGTTGGAGTTCAATTGCGATGATCAAATAGTGGTGACAAACTATTTGGATCATTCCGAACTCATCCGTATGGTGGGAATGTTGAGATTCGCCATCGGTACATTCGATCTGAATCGTCCACATGTTGCAGATCATTTTGGGCTAGATCTACGCCAGTTGGAGTTCAATTGCGATGATCAAATAATGGTGAAAATCTATTTGGATCATTCCGAACTCATCCGTACGGTGGGAATGTTGGGATTTGCCATCGGTACATTCGATCTAAACCGTCCACATGTTGCAGATCATTTTGGGCTAGATCTACGCCAGTTGGAGTTTCATAGCGATGATCAAATAGTGCTGACAAATTATTTGGATCATTCCGGACTCATCGGTACGGTGGAAATGTTGAGATTCGTCATTAGTACTTTCGATCTGAACCGTTCATAGTTGCAGATCATTTGTGGGCTTGATCGTAGCCAGTTGGAGTCGTGACAGACTCATTTATTTTGGGCTTGATCTCAGCCAGTTGGAGTCGTGCCAGACTCATTGGTTTTGGGGCTTAATGTCAGCTAGTTGGAGTCCAATGTTGCCGGACTCAGTTCGTTTGGGCTTGATTTAAGCCAGTTGGAATCGTGAAGTTTGAGGAGCAAACTTCAGATCATTGGACGATACTGATTAACTTGTTATATCAGCAAGTTTTTTGCAGTCATACAACTCATGGAGCATAATGTTATTAAGAGGAGAACAGCAACGGATCTCATTGTGGCTTTCTTTGAAAAGTCAGTTGCAAATAATAAAGTGCAAATGAAGAAACAATTCAATTTCAAAAAATGTAGAAGGTACTATTGTTGCCCAATAGTATTTGACATTGTGATCAAAAAGTTGGGAGGTCATGAGAATGGCTATGAGTAATTCTGAAAAGAAGTCGAAGTTGAAATTTCTTAGTGTGAGAGATCTTATCCTAGATGAGGAGGTGCGCAAAAGAGATTCTAACAAGATCTCGAATTGTTGGTCCTGAATGTTGATAGTAAGGACAGAGGCAAGTCAAGATCTGGACAACAGATGACTCGCTAGAAATTGTGGCAAGACAGGCCACAAAAGACTACTAAAATCAGGAGAAATTTGATAATGATGCTATGAATATGGTGACTGAAGAAATACTAGGCGTTGCATTTCTTGCAGTGTACAATGCTGTTAAAGACAGCAGTCATTCAGTAGTATTTTCTCAAAAAGACATGGAAGGTCACGAATGATTCATTGGTCTTGGCTCGTGGTAATAGTCGTGTGAATTAGATGAGGAAGTAAAAGGAACTCAGTTTTATTTTTTCTCATTTAAACCTGAAGAAATCTCCCTAGACCACGACATGAAGTACAGGTGTGAGAGATGGGAACAAAACGTCAGATGTTCCAGGGATATCTACACTTAAAGTTGATGATCGCATAACTGCCGACGATCAGACCTCCATGGTGGTTACTACCTTAAACTATATCCTGCTGAATGAAGATAATGAACTACGGTATGAAGAAAATCTTGCACAAGTGGAGATTATGCAAGTTGAAGTTAGCAGAGACTGCACACAAGATGGGCACATCGACTGAAGATAGGATATGTTAGCAGCAGAATGTGGAGTCAGTTGCCCAGATTAGAGATGGAGACCTCAGCAATAGGTTTTCTGATATGTGTCAAGGTCCGTGCGAGACCATTGATTCCCAGTGCAATGGGAGATGTGTTGCCCTATATAGATGTGTTGATTAAGGGCACTGTACGTGATGAACTAAAGTTATGCATCACTTTAGTTAGTCTTCTAATTTGAAGACATGAGCTGTAAAATTGCAAAGATGATAAGGGATCATGCTAGAGATAGAGGCTAGCATGTTGAGAACCAGTCTCCAAGTTGGAGATTGGTGTGATTGTAGGATTATGGAGCCTGGTTTGAAAGCTGTAAAGGCACCAGGTAGATTGCTCACTCGGTTCTGGCTCGAGCGAAACTTAGTTTGCTCAAGGTGTACATGAGTGCGGACTCATGGACTCGAGTGAAAGAAGAATCCTAGAGAGTTGAGATTGTGCAGTAAAGCACTTGTAAATCTCCTCTGAGGAAAATCTCTTGCAAGCTCCGTGGATGTAGATGATGCTAATGCATTTGAAGATGCATTTGGAGAGGCATTTGGACATCCATTTGAAGACGTACCTGCAGATGCATTTGATAGCAGAAGTCTCTCATGTCAAACAAAGAGGTGAATTCATTTGAAAAATGAATCAATTTGCAAGAAGTCTGGTATGGCACACTTGGGTGGAGGGGGTGTTTGTTGAAAGCCACCCAAGTGGCCTGCTGCACATGCACCGTTTGGTTCTTTGGTTTATTAGGCACCGTTTGGTGCTTTGTTTTATTAGGCACCCACCCCATAATTTCTGTAGCAAATTGCTGCACCGTATGTGGCCTGCTCTCTTATAAGTAGGAGAGCTTAAATGTGCAGAAGTGCGGCAGTGGAAGTGGGGGAGAAACAAGAGAGAAAGAGGGTACGTGAGTGAGAGAAAGAGAATTTATAGAGTTTTTTGTAAATCTCGTATAAGTTCTATAAAAAAGGCTCCAATGGACGTAGACAATTTGCTGAACCACTTAAATATCATCTTGTGTGAGTTTTTGGACAAGCCGGAGGCGCAACAATGCCACCCCAATTATTGAAGCATAGTCAACCTCCATGAGATTGCCTATTACTTGCCGCATTCTTATCGCATTTAACTTGGTCAGCATTTCTAATAGTAGACCATGTATTTGTATCCAAAATATTGAAAGATTCAAAGGGATTTCATTGATGCTAAGACCTGGAAGCCAGTGCCTAAGGACCATGTGAAATCCTTTAAAAATTCATGGCCTGTTTTCCAACACTCTCTCCTTTTCTTGATTTGTTGAAAAGGTAAAAAGAAAGGTGTTTACCTAAATGTCTTCAATAATAGACCAATTACAAAGCTCTAGACAGCTTTTATAGTGGCATGAAATGTCTACCTATTTAGAGGCTTTGAGGATACAAGTTTCCCGACTAAAGCAAGGTTTGAGAATTTTCTGGCTGCTTCAGGCTCTGGTTCCAGCTTTAAGTCATTCCATGTTAATGCTTCGGCTTGAGAGATGAGTTTGTCGAGCCCAGAATGGTGGGTTGACATGATAGGTTTTAGTTCAGGGGAGTGAGGTTTGGTCAATGAAGATGAGAATTTGTGTATTTTTGGTTGATAGTTGTGAAGGGCGTGTGGTAGTTATTAAGGATTTTGAAGCAGGGTGTTGTTTGTCAAGTATTTGAAGCAGAGTGGGTCAGAGCTTCTACGTAGCGGGGGCTATCTCACCTAGAGAGAGATGGAGAGAACATTGGTTCATATACAAAAATGAATGTTCGGGTTTTCAAAACCTCAAAAATATTGCTCCCCAATAGATATTTTAATAAAAGAGTAAAGTCTATTGTTAAAAAATTAATTTTTTTTATTTAAATCCTGTATTTATTTATTTTTTTAAAATGATTGTACGATATTTACAAACTTGATTATAAAAATTATTTATCTTATAGTAAATACAGTTTTTCTGTGAGATGATATCTAAGCAATTACTCCCACCCCGTAAAAAAAAGGAAGACGACAAGATATTAAAAAAAAAAAAAAAGGAACTTTTATTTATTTATTTTTATGTTTGGCAATGCAAAAAGACAAAAAGTAAAAATAAAAAAAAATAAAAAATTTACCTCCAATTACTTTTCCATACTCTTTACCCATTCCACTAATATAATTGATTCCGCCGCTATACCTTATTATTAATGAAATGCTATGTAAGTTTATCTCAGATTCCACCCGTACTCCAAATTGTAATTAATGTCCCTTGCCTTCCCCTTGAAGACCCATATGCAGTCGTTCTATGAATCCGTTAAAGTCGTCTTCTCTGCACAACAAGCTAACTCTAGCAAACTTTGGATCCGCTCCAAACTGCTTTCCACCTCTCCCAACGATCTCGATTCCTCTTAAAAACTCTTCGCAATCTTTTATTCCTTCTTCGCACTTAAGCCATGCATAAGCTGTTAATGGAAGACAAGAAAAAACATTATGTTAGCACTTCGATCGATCTGTGTTTTCCCCATGATTTGGGGTATACAAATTATATATATTTACAATTCATAGAGATATAAACAAAACTCCATCCACAGACAACATTTAATATTAGAAAAATTCTACTCAGCCACTATTCACTACTCCACACCACACACTCTATAAAAAACATTCATATATCCTATGAAAAACATCCATACACCCTATAAAAAGTTATAAGTGTGTGGTGTGAAATAAATAGTGGCTGATGCATACTAAATCCGAATTCATGTGAAAGTAAGGTTGCAATCCCAAGTTTGTGTATAGTGAACATAAATATATACCCGGTAGTGTTTCAACAGACTCTCCAGTAAAGAGGCAGTGCTGTCGTGGATACTTGAACAAACTGAGATACCGATTGTGCTGAAGAACTTCTCTTAGTTTTTGCCATCTTTTAGTCATAAGATGTCGAGAATACTTAAAGAAGTTGTCCGTTTCAGTAGACTGAACATTTTCACAGCCATCACAAATCACTCCTATGATTTTTGCAGCTCTGAACTGTGATTCTTTTGACACACCGATTGAGCTGATTGTTATGTATTGGATCATCTTTTTAGCAATGTCTTTATCCTTGACGAGAGCCCAGCTTCAAAATAAAACAAATTCAATTAAGATTAATGATCAGGAAAAGTATCACCATAAATAATGTAGGAAGACGTTTTTTGTGAGGGTCTTGAAGAACAGCTTTCCTAGTTGCTTGACCGATTTCATGTACTATTTCTAGCGAGATAGACATTAATACTTTTCATGGACCCTATATTCTTTAATGATATTTGCATAAGAATTTCAAATGGTATGGGTCCCACATAAGCAATCAAGAATATATCTCCCCCTGCATTAAACCATCCAATTCGGTCAAGAAATTGGGAAAGGTAACAGTTCACAGTGCGATGCATGGATATATATATATATATATATATAGAAAATTAGGATCCTACCCAATACGGGAACCAGCATGTCCAGTGCATTTGGAACATGTAAAGAGCATAATATCGTAATCGGCAGCAGAGGTAATTGCGGTGTACTGTGGCCAGTAGTAAGCAAGGTCATGAATAAGCATTCCTTGATCACCACGGTTCTTCACCACGGTTTCTCGAAGACCACCGTCTGGGTTGTTTGGAGAATTGACCACCTCTATGTAAGGCCCTTCCTTTTTAAAGCTATGTGCGTCCCCCTCCCATTTATATAGCCTTGAGCGTAGGCAATCTATCACTTCCGCATATTGCTGCTACCATGCAATAAATATTTAATTACCATTTAACACCAAATATCAATTCATGAATAGAGAGAATTCATGTATCTGGGACACATTTTGTCTTGATATAGAACTCATCATATATGGACAAATCATATTCATCGTATTTTGAATATCATCTTCGCTTAAACTTGAATTCAAAATATATGGGGAAAAAAGGAGATTTTTTACATAGAAAATCAATATAAAGGTAAACAAATTGTAATTTTTGCCGGTATGGTTGAACACAGATCCTACTAATTGCCGACTAATGCGGCTTGATCATGTTCAGATTTTAGTTTAGAGCTGACAGACCCAACAGAGACACGACACGGTCTTTCATTCATTTGGAATCAACCCAACAGATCAGGCATGTTACCCAATCAAGCACACATGCATTGTCGCCATTTCTTCTTCTTTTCGGTTCTGAACACTAGTAGTACTACTTGCACATATGTTCGTTGCGTGTTCCCACGACTTGTCTTTTTCAAGAAATGTCTGTTGCTTTGTCCCACACAACCATTTTAGGGAACAAAGCTTAATTTGTATCAAAATACTGATTAATTAAGAAATACTGAGATCTAACCAAAGATCTTTCATTCATTAAATTCATCAAAGTAAAGAGGAGAAACGAATTATGGATCGATGCACGTAAATATTGCAGCAAATTAAGCCCAGTAATAATAAATTGAGGCTGACCGAGTAATAAGGCGCAGAGGAAACAACACTGACGGGCTCGGCACCACCAGGAGTAGTGAGAGCGTAAAGCAGAGCTTGGAAGAGCTGCGAGGAACCCGTCCCCACCACGATATGCCGCCCCTCCGTCACCGCGTTTCCGACAACACCATGTAATCTTCTGATGGCATCTCCGAGTTTGGGCTCCAAAAACCAGCATACGTTTTTTACGTCACTGAAATAGCTCATGAAGTCACTTCCGCGGATCACCACCTTACACTTGTCCCCCATCTTTCGCCAGAATGGCTCAAACATCGTCGGATCACCACTGTTCAGATTACAGAGATTAGACAAAAATCACAGAGGAAAATTTAACAGTAAATATATAGCTAGATAGGCCTGTAAGTTTTGATCAAATCCTAGAAGCAAATTATAAGGACATACGCGCTAAGAGCGAGAAAGGAGTTTGAGTTAGAAGAGTGATTAGTTCTTGTGCCATTGGCCAAGAACAAGCGGCGTTTGTGATCAACAGGGGCGGCATTCTCCGGGAAACCCATTTTCACTTTCTGGGAAAGTAGTGTTTGTCTAAGTTCAAATGAATCTGTAAGTTGAGAAATGGTGCTACTGAGTGGTGGTTCAAGAAAACAGAGAAGGTAGGATATTTATTTATACATGATGAGAATGTACGTGCACCAACTTACTTTAATTACCTTACCAATTTAATGGAATAATTAGATATCTAATCTGCGGGATTTTGTGCTTCTTAACGCGATTCTCGTTTCCAAAAAACTTCACAGTTCTAAAGGATATTATATTGGTTAATTGAATTTCGTGGATTGAGTTTACTTTAATTACCTTACCAATTTAATGGTATAATTAGATATATAATCATGCAGGATTTTGTGCTTCTTAACGGGATTCTTATTCCCAAAAGACTTCACAATTCTAGAGGGTATTCTATTAGTTAATTGAATTTCATGGATTGAGTTTACTTTAATTACCTTACCAATTTAATGGCATAATCAGATATCTAATCCTGCAGGATTTTGTGCTTCTTAACACGATTCTCGTTCCCAAAAGACTTCACAATTCTAGAGGGTATTATATTGGTTAATTGAATTTCGTGGATTGAGTTTACTTTAATTACCTTGCCAATTTAATGGCATAATTAGATATCTAATCTTGTAGAATTTTGTGCTTCTTAACGCGATTCTCGTTCTCAAAAGACTTCACAATTCTAGAGGGTATTATATTGGTTAATTGAATTTGAACAAAAGTCCCCCTTCTCTTTTTTTTTTCTCGTGCATAATATTACGTACAGTTGTGGATTGAGTTTACTTTAATTATCTTACCAATTTAATGGCATTATTAGATATCTAATCCTGTGGAATTTTGTGCTTCTTAACACGATTCTCGTTTCTAAAAGACTTCACAATTCTAAAGGGTATTATATTAGTTAATTGAATTTGAAACAAAAGCCCCCACCCCCTTTTTTTTCTGGTGTATAATGCTACGTATAGTCGTAGAGTATGTAAACATCGTGCGATCATTTTGAAAAAGTGTGAGGTCTATTATTAAAAATAAATTTATTTATATGGATTCTATATTTATTTACTTTTTTTAAAATGATTGTACAGCGCTTGCATACTTACGACTGCAATTATCATTTTTCTTTAAGATAGTACTGCTAGTTGGCAGTCCAGTGTACCGCTAGTGTAAAAAGTTTTTATTTTTTATTTTTTTTTCTTTTAATCATTTTTTTAACATTCTTAATTATTAAGAAAAAATAAAAGATACAATATATAACTTCATTAATAGTCATTTTCTTAACTATTATCAAAAGTAAAAAAATAATATATATAATATATTCGAACGGCAACTTTGAGGAGGCGAAGTACCATTTTCCATTTTTTAAATTAATACGAACTTAGACTTTCTAGAGTTTTATTTGAGTTCTAAGACTTTGAGGAGCGAGAGATAAATATATGAAACTGTCTTACAACATTTATGAATGTAATATTGAATTTCTCATATTGTACTATTACGTTCTAAATAAATATTATAGGCTCAACTTTTACGCCTATTTTTCTTCAATTTTGAGTCCTAAAATCTAAGAACAATATTTAGGGAATCAATATTCAATGAGGATTAATATATAATATGCAACTACTCAATGAAATGTTATAATTGTTATAATATGGATATAATGAAGACTATAGTTTGCAAATATTTGTCATATACACTATACAGGATGAATTGGAAGACCCTAGCCCCAGCTCGTACCTCAAACTGTCAAGTTGATCATGACTATCAAGATTTAATCGTTTATTATTCCCTTTTACGAAAATTTCACAAATTTTACCGAGAAGGGATAGAATTCTACATCCATGATTGATTAATACCGGCCTATTTTTATGAGCAATGCTATACAATTTTTCAACCTCTACACATCACTTTTTTTTAATTTTTTAATATTTTTTTAAATTCTTTTTTGAGTTTATGCTTTTTAAATTAATTCAATTTTTTAATTTATTATTTATATATTAAATATTTGATAAAAGAAAAAAATAATAAAAATTAAAAAAATAGTAGTGTGTGGAGGTTGTGTGAATAGAAAGAGTTTGTCTAGATTTTTTGTATTTTTATTAGGGTTGTAATTGAGCTCACCTTTGACTCTTGAGCTCATTCGACTCAAAAAACTATAGCTCAACTTTAAACCTGAACTCGATATTTTTATTTAATCTTTATTTAGACTCAGCTCAGTAAGCTAAACTCTCAACTTGAACTCGAGCTCGAACTCGGTTCAAGTTGTTTATTTTATTTTTTGAATAAAATTTAATAATTAATAAATTAGATAAATAAAAATAAAAAATATAATATTGAATTTGTACAATTAACAAGTAGAACCTCTGTTTAATTCTAAGATTTAAAAAATTTATAAATAATTAACATATAACTAGTTGATATTTATCAATAATAACAATATATTATATGGCTCCATAAATTATTAATACATACACATAATATGATAGTATATATCTATTTCATATATAGTTCCCACATAGTAATATATGAAATTATTAAATATTATGGACTAACTATTATACAATATATCTATGTAACAAATTCAATATATAGGTATAAATAATTAGGTAACATATCATATTATATATTATAAAAGTGTTATAATTACATTATTAGCTAATACATACATATATATATATACATATATATTTATCAATATATAAATAAGTTTTAATCGAGTTGACTCTAGTATAAACGAGCAGGCCTTAACGAGTCTTAACCGAGTCGAGTTTAGTCGAGTATATGTTATTTACTAATCAAACGGGTATCTGTTTTCACGAGATAGCCTTTTTTTCATAACTCAAATTTGATTCGAGTTTAATCAGACGAGTATCGAGCGAGCTATCGAACAAACAGGTTCATCTCCAGTCCTAATTGTTATTTTTTTTGGTCCTTTGAAAGAGTCTCTCTAATTTAAGACATGATTAGTTATAATTCATCCAAATCGTTAAGATGATCGAATCGTTAAGATACATAAAATGGAAAGGATGAACATGAGAAGGGGGTGGGGTTCCCCAACAAATGCTCTAAAATAAAAAACTACAGTGTAAATAGGTGAAAAAAAGAAAAAAGAAAACATGTCCTGGAACCCATTTCCTGGTTTCCACACATGCCCTACAAAAATTACGCCTTCTTAAAAGACAGGGAAAGATCATATGATAATTAGGAGACATCAAGTATATACTGTATTTTTAATGAGAAAACAACGGGAAAATCTTTAGATTGCATCTGATACGACGTTGTTTATAAATTATAGCACTGATAATTAATTAATAATGTATACGCACCAAGCTAGCTATATATATTTGGTCGGCGAGTTTCTCTTTCCGGGATCGGGGGATGAATGCTTAGTACATCTTTCTGGTATGACATGCTACATGCGAATGCGCGCACCAACATCATTAATTTTGAGTTTTGACTAATTGCCTGCTTGAATCTGATCGATCATGTGCGCCAATGATGATGCATATGCTATCAATAAAACCACACATGATGATCTTCTATATGCAAAATAAAATTAATTACAATCTACATAAAAAAAATATCATATATTTAATCACTATATGTGGAAGACGTTTCTCCGTCGCCAAGTTCATAGACTTTCCCGCTAAAAATAAATAGAAATCTTTAGGAGTACTGTTCACTTGCCTAACCCGACCCGAAAATGATAGCTTCTGAGAACACAATTCCAAACCGTACAAAGATCAAAATTATGACCAACATTCAAAATTTTTTTTGAATCATATAAGCATTCTCATAGAGTTGAGTCTGGCTTACTACACTCAACTAAGTTCGCATAGACCTTATCATATTCGTTTCCCTCTTGTTTTGGCCATGAAACTTGCCTTTTGTTTTTTTAAAATATTTCCAAAATAAATGGGTATTAAGCGATTCCAAATTTTGAGATTAGCTATGAACATAAAAATCCCTCTCGTTATTTCCTTTTCAAGTTAGCTCTAAAGCCTTTTCTTCTTCGATGATTGCATGCCTCTCTAGCCAATTCCATCTTCATCATTGAAACTCTTATCTCTTTCATGTTCTCTAACGCCTACCTCTCTAGCCACTCCCATTCACCATCATAAATTTTGGTAAGCAGTACTTCTTTTACGTATGCACTTTACTGATGTTGTCTTCTCCACCAATTAATTTGCCTCGGATACATTTCCTCCAACAAGTAGTGGATCGAATCCAATCACTTCAAGCATGGCTTCCATTGTGTACCTTGTGGGTTTAACTCTCTCTCTCTCTCTACTTTGATTTGGTCCTGCCAGTTCTTTTGCTTGGAGAGTTGAGACCATGATTTTATATTAATTCCAGCTGCAAGCATGCATTGCTACCGTTTAACCACTTCTAGTCTTCTTCCATGTCTAATCTTGCAGTTTGGAACAAGACACGGAATATAAGACAAAAAGAAGATATATACGTGTGGAGTAGTAGATAAAAACAGTCCTCGTTGAAACCAAAAATATTAAAGGTTGGGTAAAGATTGCAATGATGGGTCTATCGGGATATTATTGCTACTAGGTAATCGTGCAATTAAATGACAGCCAAGCTACAGTTACGAGGGAGACTAAATTTTGAATCAAGTTTCGATGCCAAATTGAAAAAAATGGTAAAACTATTTTTTCCAAGAATTTCTAACAATTGTCAAAGCTGGCCCATCATGATTTTAAAATTTTTAGGAAAAAAAATCATGGACGGCTACTTTTATCAATGGAGGACTCACTTTTTGTTGTCTCAGTAAACCTCCATCGATTGTCTGGTTTGGATTAGGAGGTGATCTCACCTCATATTAACTCATCTCATATATTTATTACAACTTTTTTAAATCTCAATTTAATTTATTTAAATCTCAAAATAATAATAATAATATTTTATTTAACTTTTATCTTTAATCTAAAATCATCTAATCTCCCAATCCAAATCGGGCCAGAAAACATCTTTTGTGCTAACCCATTTCCCTTTCCATTCCTTCTTCTTTGAGCATGCCTCTTCTCCTTTTCGTATTTAGGGACTTTCTTGCTCAATGTCTGCAAGAAAAAGATGCAGCTCTGATATGTTTAACTACTTGTTTTCTTCTCCTAAATTTCCTTTCACCATAAAGATACGAAAGATATACATACGGTTCAAGTTTTTTAAAGTAACCAAGAGACAAAGCTAAGGGATTTCGAAGGGAACATTTTCGTGTCTTGGCTTCTACTACATCTTTTTTGTCCATGCCCTTCTATATTCTCTTTGCTCTCTTTCTCTTTTTTTGAGGTTGAAACTTAATTAACCTTTAAGAAGATGATAAAATGCAATTCGGGTATCGGCTAATAACCAACCTGAACCGATTAAACCTGGAAGATATTTGGTAATTTTCAATTCCGAACCTTGTTGAAACGGGTTGGGTATTTCCGGTCTGGAGACAAGCGGCTTTTACGTAGAACCCAAGCATTCTTAGTTCTATACAGAGATTTTATAAGAAAAAGTTTAATATATAATATATCGGATTATTATTTCAATAAAAATAATTTTATAATATTATATTAAAGAATATTATTTATTGTTTTTTTAATTATTAAATTTTTTTTACTTTTTAACGTGATTTTAAATAGTTTAGGAATTATTTATTATTTTTATATATCTAGCAATCATTTGATACAATGTATAAGAAAAATCAATAGTAGGTAACCTTAAAAAAAAAATTATTTTTTTAATTAAAAAAGGTGCATCTAATTAGAAAATCATTAAATCGCCGTCTGTACGTACTCTGTAGGAAGTTGTTTATGGCTAGCAATAGTAATATTCATTAATATATGTGGCAATATATAATTAATTCCGTCCATCGGCTTCTTTCTGTTTTCTGTATATATTCATCGTATCACTTGTAATAATGCAACTCATTAATAAGATCTGAAGAAAAGTTTAGATCTTAATTAAAAGTCTGAGATTCACATGATGACTTTTGTACATTTTAAATTTGTTTTGACCTTTTTGTTGATTATTGGCATGCAGATGGATGAGACATCTCAAAGGCATTGGATACTAAAAATTATATTATTATTGGTGTTGATACTGATATAGATGTTGGCTTAGTATTGTTGTTTAATATCCAAGTTGGGACCCCAACACAGCGTGACATGACCTCCAAGGAATTAAACAACACATAAAAGTTAATGAATCGTGACTCAGAATTGGCTGTTTGAATCTCGTGTGCTGCCAACCACGATTGCATGTGTAATCCATGATAACCACGATTGCATGTGTAATCCATGATAACCACATGTGACTTTCTGCCGCACTTGATGATAAACAAAAATCATATTGCTTAAAACACAAATCTTCCTTCACGATATTATTGAGCATAGACCATTCTGGTTAAATGTACCGTTTGAAAACTTAAATTAGATGGAGAATACTCTACAGTTTGATACTGACGTACCAGTAGGTATCAGAGGAGATCGCTGTGATCGTTACTATATGTTAGCTAGGTTTGAGTATCAAGAGTACCTATAATATTCTCAGAATATTTAATTATTATTCATTACTTTATTATTATTTTTTCATTACTATTTACAATTCTTCTATACACTTATCAATACTTCGATCTCACTATCCAACATGACGAGGGATTATTATGCAATGCCTTAACCAAATGCCATGCCTAGTGGCATGATCAAAGCCGATGATTATAAGCTATGTCCTACTTGCTCTAAGATATACTTAAAAAGTTAATTAGCCATTGTCTGCACTCAATTAGCTTGTCTAATTTATCTCTCTTCTCTCTCTTCTTTACATATTTTCTCATTGCAAACAGCCGCTTGTTTTTTTCTTCTTTTTTTCACCCATCTTCTCTGTTCTAATTCCTTAATTCCTTCTGATCTCCATTGATTATCCTTGATTTCAAACGAATGATTGACTTGTAAGCCCCACGTACATGTTAATCTTGCCGTGCACGAAGTCCTCATGCTTCCCTCATCAAGTACTGTTCTTTCGATAAATTTCTATCCTTTTCCCAGAAGCCACCTTTTAATTATTTATGTTTTCCTGGCAACATACACTGTCATCTTTGCACCTTTATTCGAGGATCTTACGGATGAAGGGATCGATGGAAAATTTCAAAAGACGTCCATACCCATGAGTTGGATTACACCAAGAGTCTCTTTGCTCGCAAAAAAGGAGTTAGAGTCGGATTTATTGCTACCATTATTTTTGTTTACACATTGTAATTGTTGAATGTAGCTTGTTTTTGTTGAGTTCTCCTCCAATCTTCCTTTTGTGGTTGAACTTTAAGTTGAGAGACCGTCATCATTCTTTTATATCATTTTCACATCATAAATAAAAAAGATGTTATATAATTTTTCAATCAGTCGATACCACACAAAGGGACCATAATTGACAAGATCATACATAACATATTTCTAAAATGGGAAAAGCTTCAAACCGGACTAGATGTTCTTTGGCATTTTACACCCTCTAATAGAATTTAGACATGTAAGAGATTTATGTGTGTTACGGTGGGTGCTAGTTGAGGGGGTTTTTCCTTTTGTCTCAGCTTTCCCTTTCTCCCCCGAGCTCTCCCCTCTCCTCTCCCTTTTCCATTTCCCTTTCTCTCCTCTCTTCTATCTTCTCTCTTCTCCCACTAGCTCTCCTCTCCTTTTGATCAAAGCTATCTCTCATATAGATCCCATCGTCATGAACCTCTCTCTCCTCTCATCTCATCTCATCTCCTCTCCTCTCATCTCCCTTCTCGAGAAGGGAAATCTCCCATTTCATTGTCAAAAATGTTTCGGGCCGGTATCTCCTATAAGGGCTTTTTATCGGAGACCAATAGGGATGTGCCACATAAGGAGCTGCTGATTAAGAAACCAAACTCTCTGCATTGTAGGTGATTATTGTCTGCATACCCCCCTCCCGACCCCCCTCTCTCTGCTCTCTCTCTCTCTCTTATGATCCTTTCGTCTGTAGAACTCCCTACCTCTTCCTCTCCTTCACAAAAGCATTGAGCCATTCGCTCCATTTGCAAACCCAAACCTTCCCAAATCCCAAAAATCATCCACAACAACTGCATAATACCTGTCAGAGAGTTACTCTCCAGAAGGAAAGTCTTTGAGCCATTTTCGCCTTTCACATTGGCCAACCCCACTGGACAAACCTTTCCTCTTGCATCTCCAATCTCTCCCTTGAATCCGTTCTTCCAATTCGGAGATTTCAAGTTTAAGTAGAATAAGAAAGGCTTAGATAGAAGCAAGAATAAGAAGAAAAAGAAGACGACCCAGATGAAGAACAAGCATACATAAGCCTTTTCCTTTAGCTCTTTTTCACAGGAGGATATGAGTTTTGGTGGGTGGTGGTATAGCAGTGAAAATGATGAAGATGAAAGAAAGGACGAGATCAACACTCTTTTCTCTTCCAAAAGCCTCTCTTCCAATTCATCCAAGTCTCAGTGACGTCGTTCTTATAGGAAACGACACAGGGCACCGCAGAGTGCTTGGAGTTTTGCTAGGTTGGGTCTAAGACTGGAACTTTGACCTACAATTCAATGGAGTTCATCAAGTGTTTTGTGGCTGGGATAGCTTATGGTCATGGTGTTTCAGAGGTTGAGAGAGCTATGAATGGAAGCTGACCTTTGGTTAACAAGAAAGTAAATGGAGTGGACCACAAAAAAGACTCTACTGATTCCAAGTCACATGTAAAAGGCTTTAATTTTGAAAATGAAAGAATCATGAATGGAAACTAGATGAATGAGCCTCATGTGGATGTAATTCAGAAATTTTTTTGGCTGTTTACGATCTAGCATACTGCGATACCTGAAAGAGAGGAAAGGAAAGAGACGAGAGAGAGAGAGAGAGAGAGAGAGAGAGAGAGAGAGAAATTGGGGATAAAGAGAGCTTCTAGAGACAAAAGGAAGCAAAGACGAAAGGAGCTTGTTGCCCAGATGACTAATACAAGAGGGGGTGAATTAAGTTGTATTAAAAAAAATAACAGTTATAAATCAAATATACAATATAAAATATAAACAAAATACGAAATAGCAATAAATATAAAGAGTAATGGTAAGAGAGAACAAACTCAGTATGTTAACGAGGTTCGGCCTCACTGCCTACGTCCTCGCATCAAGCTACCCCTTGAGGATTCTCAAATTCATTATTCAACCTCCTTCAGGTGGAGATAAAAACCTATTACACTTTTGAACAACACCGCTACAAAGGATCAATGTAGAACACCATCTACACTTGCAATCACCTTACACGTGGTGATTCAACTATTCCCCATGTAGAACACTTTCTACACGCATAAGGGTTATACACACTCTTTTTCTGATACAAGAGCTGATAGTGGGTAGGTTATCAGAAAACACTCCTCAATGAGTGAAATAAGAACAATACATCGCAAACTATATCTCTCAAAATGAATAAGGATTAAGGCTCTAGATATAATGAATAAGGTTTAATCCTTGTTCATTTTGAGAGATATAGTTTGCGTTGTATTGTTCTTATTTCACTCATTGAGGAGTATTTTCTGATAACCTACCCACTATCAGCTCTTGTATCAAAAAAAGGGTGTGTATACCCCTTGTGTGTGTAGAAAGTATTCTACACGGGGAACAGTTGAATCACCACGTGTAAGGTGATTGCAAGTGTAGAGGGTGTTCTACACGGATCCTTTGTAGCGGTGTTGTTCAAAGGTATAATAAGTTTCTATCTCCACCTGAAGGAGGTTGAATAGTGAATTTGGGAATCCTCAAGGGGGAGTTTGAGGCGAGGACGTAGGCAGTGGGGCCAAACCTCGTTAACATACTGAGTTTGCTTCTCTCTTATCCTTACTCTTTATATTTATTGTTATTTCATATTTTGTTTATATTTTATATTATATATTTGATTTATAATTGTTATTTTTTAATACAACTCAATTCACCCCCCCTCTTGTGTTAGTCATCTGGGCAACAATTGGTATCAGAGCTAAGAGCTCTATTATAAGATTAACTATCTTTTGAGTAAAAATCTTATGGCTAACATTTCAGCTTCATTTGGTGAAGGTCAATCTAGCAGTCGGCCTCCACTCTTTTGTGGAGATAATTACTCATTCTGGAAAGTTAGAATAAGAATATTCCTTCAGGCTCAAAGTCGAGAAATCTGGAAATGTATTGTAAATGGACCTTATATTCCAACAAAAGTGGTTGATGGAGTAAAGTTCAAAAAGGAAGAAGAAGAGTTTGATCGTGAAGACGATAGACTTTATACTTTAAATTTAACTGCTATGAATTTATTATTTAATGCTCTCAATGGAAATGAGTTTAATAGAATAATGATTTGTGCTACGGCAAAAGAAATTTGGGATAACTTGGAAGTTACTTATGAAGGAACTTCGCAAGTCAAGAAATCAAAAATTTATATTTTTACTCATGAATATGAAATGTTTAAGATGAATGATGATGAATCTATTTATAGTATGCACACTCGTTTTACTAACATCATAAACAGCTTGACAGCTCTTGGCAAAGTTTATTCCAAGGTGGAGATAGTAATAAAAATTTTCAACTCTCTACCAAAACGCTGGGAATCAAAAGTGACAGCGATTCTTGAACCTAGAGACCTCAAGAAGCTCGAAGTGAATGAACTCATCGGGTCACTTATCACCCATGAGTACACATTGAAAAGAGGAGAAGAAGAAGGAAAGCCAAAGAAGAGTTTGACACTTAAAGTTGTTCCTCATGAAAGTGAAAGTGATGAAAATGAAGAAAATGAAGACAAAGATGAAGAAGTTGCGATGATAACAAGAAGAATTCAGAGGTTCTTAAAGAAAAATAAAATTCCTCCGAGGAAATCCTTCAAAAAGTTTTCCAAGAAAGATTCAGGTAAAAAATACACTTTAATTTGTTATAAATGTAATAAGCCTGGTCATATCAAGCCAGATTGTCCTCTGCTAAAAAAAGATCGAAACAAGGGGAATAAAACAATGAAAGCTACATGGGATAATGATTCAAGTAGCTCAGATAGTGAAGCAAGCAATAGAGAATCAGGAAATCTTTGTCTTATGGCTAAAGATGACATTGAGGTAACAAATCTTGATAATATTGAAAATCCTTCATATGAAGAATTGCAAAATGTTTTAGAAGAGGTTTATGAGGAATTTGAAAAATTGGGTATCAAATATACTGCTTTGAAAAAGAAAAATTTTTCTTTAACAAATGAAATTGATATTTTAAGAAAAGAAAATATCATTTTGAAAGATGAAAATCTTGAATTGAATAAGAAGAAAACCGATTTAGAAAATATTGTTGAAAACTTTACGAATAAAAAAGAAATTTTGAAAAACTTCTTGGTAGTCAAAGATGTGTTTTTGACAAGGCAGACTTGGATATATGCCAAAACAAAAATACAAACCTTATAAAAATTTCTTTGATAATCCTTCTATATCAAAGACCAATAATCAAAATTCTTTTCATAAAAATAATTTTGTCAAAAAAAGATATTATTATAATCATTCAAGTTCTTTATATATGTCACATGCTATTTGCAATTTCTGTAATAGAAATGGTCATAATTATCATACTTATCCTATTAGAAGAAATCATACAATGACTGTTAGGGTCATATGGGTACCTAAAAATCTTGTTTCTTCTAATACTAATAAATAAAGGACCCAAAGAACTTGGATACCAAGAAAAATCATTTTAATTGTTTTTATAGGTATGCATGAAGTCATCCACGAGTAAAAACAAGTGGTTTTTAGATAGTGAATGTTCAAGACACATGACGGGAGACAAGACTAAGCTCTTTGATCTTAGATCTAAAGAAGAAGGACACGTGACATTTGGAGACAACTCGAAAAGGAAGATCGTGAGAATAGGTAAAATTGGTAATGAATCTTCTCTCATAATTGAAGATGTTCTACTTGTTGAAGGTCTAAAACATAATCTTTTGAGCATAAGTCAATTATGTGATAAAGGATTTACAGTTACTTTCAAAATGGATAAATGCATTATTTTGAATGATCGTGATCATTATTGTAATATTTGTTTTATTGCTTTTAGAAGTAACAATGTTTATACAATCGATTTTGAAGAAATTACCCCACAAGATGCAATTTGTTTTTCAGTTCAAAATGAAACTAGTTGGTTATGGCATAGAAGACTAGGTCATGCCAACATGGAACTTATTTCCAAAGTTTCAAAAAATGATCTTGTGAGAGATTTACCAAAAACATATTTTCTTAAAGACAAAATTTGTGATGCATGCCAATTTGGTAAACAAACAAAAACTTCTTTTAAAACTAAGAAACATATTTTCACAACTAGACCATTGCAACTGATACATATGGATCTTTTTGGACCAAATAGAGTTGCAAGTCTAGGAGAAAAATATTATGCATTTGTTATTGTTGATGATTTCTCTAGATATACTTGGGTCATCTTTCTTTCTCATAAAGATGAGGCATATAATGCATTTACCAAATTATGCAAGGGAATTCAAAATGAAAAGGGCTATACTATTTCAAGTATCCGAAGTGATAGGGGAAAAGAGTTTGTTAATAAAAATATTGAAACATTTTATGATGAAAACGGTTTTGTGCATAATTTTTCTGCTCCTCGAACTCCTCAACAAAATGGGGTAATAGAGAGGAAAAATAGATCTCTTCAAGAGATAGTAAGAACAATGCTTAATGAGAACAACTTGCCTAGTTATTTTTGGGCTGAAGCGGTAAGTACTGCATGTTATGTTATAAATAGAGTTATGCTAAGGTCGAAATTAGATAAAACCCCCTATGAGATTTGGAATGAGAAAAAACCCAACATTTGTTACTTTCATGTATTTGGATGCAAATGTTTTATTTTGAATGACAGGGATAATTTAGGCAAGTTTGATGCAAAATCTGATGAAGGTATCTTTCTCGGGTATTTTACTAATAGTAAAACTTATAGAGTATTCAACAAAAAGACTTTGACTGTACAAGAATCTATGCATGTAGTATTTGATGAATCTAATTCTCCACTCTCCAAGAAATCTATTGATGAAGAAACAGGAGGTATAAATAGCACGGAAAGTCTCAATCTCAACAAAGAGAAAACAATAGAGGAACTTCAACATAGAGCCATCAGGAAAGATCATCAAAATTTAATACAAGATGCAACCAAACAGTAGAAATTTGTGAAAGATCATCCAGTGGAACAAATTTTGGGAGAACCTTCACGAGGTGTAAGTACTCGATCATCTCTTAGAAATATTTGTAATCATACTACTTTTCTATCTCAAATTGAACCCAAAAATATTGATGACGCACTTCTTGATGAATCTTGGATTCTAGCTATGCAAGAAGAGTTGAATCAATTTGAAAGAAATGATGTTTGGACACTTGTTCCTAGACCCAAAAATCATACTATTATTGGAACAAAATGGGTTTTTAGAAACAAGAAAGATGAGTCCGGAGTCATTACTAGAAATAAGGCTCGACTTGTAGCCCAAGGTTTTAATCAAGAAGAAGGAATCGATTATGATGAGACATATGCACCAGTCGCAAGATTAGAAGTTATTCGAATGCTACTTGCATATGCTTATTATAAAGATTTCAAACTTTTTCAAATGGATGTTAAAAGTGCTTTCTTAAATGGTTTTATAAATGAAGAGGTATATGTTGAGCAACCTTCAGGTTTTGAAAATCATATTTCTCCAAATCATGTTTTCAAACTCACAAAAGCACTATATGGACTTAAACAAGCTCCTAGAGCTTGGTACGAGAGACTCAGTGGTTTCTTAATTGAAAAAGGTTTTTCAAGAGGAAAAATCGACACAACTCTTTTCATTAAATATGAAAATGATAATATTCTTTTTATTCAGATTTGTGTTGATGATATCATATTCGGTGTTACTAATGAAAATATGTGTCAAGTTTTTGCTAAGACTATGCAGGAAGAATTTGAGATGAGCATGATGGGAGAATTTACATTCTTTCTCGTATTGCAAATTAAGCAAGCAAAAAGTGGAACATTCATCAATCAATCAAAATATATTAAGGAATTACTGAAGAAGTTTGGGATAGAAAATGCTAAGGAAATTGGAACACCAATGAGCCCATCAACTAAACTTGATAAAGATGAATCCGGTAAGCCCGTTGACTCGAAGATATATCCAGATATGATTGGTAGCTTATTATATTTAACAGCCAGTAGACCAGATATTATGTTTAGTGTGTGCTTATGTGCACGTTTTCAATCATCTCCAAAACAATCACATTTAATTGCAGTTAAGCGCATTCTTAGATATCTTAGTGGTACAATTAACCTAGAGTTATGGTACCCTAAGCACACATCTTTCGATCTAATCAGCTATACAGATGCAGATTATGCTGGCTGTAAAATAGATCGAAAAAGCACTAGTGGAGCATGCCATTTCTTAGGTCATGCACTAGTTTCCTGGTTTAATAAAAAATAAAATTCTGTTGCACTATCTACTGCTGAGACAGAATATGTTGCTGCGGGTAGTTGTTGTGCTCAAGTTCTCTACATGAAGCAACAACTTGAAGATTTTAAACTCATGTATAATCATATTCCAATCAAATGTGATAATACAAGTCTATAAATCTTTCAAAGAACCCAATACAACATTCTAGAACTAAGCATATTGAAATAAGATATCATTTTCTTCGAGATCATGTGCAGAAAGGCGATATAGTACTAGAGTTCACAAACACACACGATCAGTTAGCAGATATTTTCACAAAGCCTTTATCAGAAGATAGATTATGTATGATCAGAAGAAAAATAGGTATGATGCATGCTATGAATATCTCTTAAAAGATAGACCAGAGTCAATAAAAATAGAGATAGATTTTTTAAATACTTTTACATAAACTTGAGATTCTTAGCCTCATGTTTGAGACACTCATTCTCTTCATACAATATTATGTCATTCTTATCCATGGGAACCGGCAAGCGGAATGAAGAATCTAATAAAGATTTCAACTGTTTATTCTTCTGCCGAATGATTCATTCCCTTGTGTGAGACTATTGAACAATTCGTTGAAGTACAACAATTTGTTCTTTGAGCTTTTCAACTTCATGATCTTTGGCTTGTAGCCGCTGAGAAAAAACAACAATAGAGGAAGAGTAACGAGTCCCAAGACTCACCAAATCATAAATAGCATCAGAATCTGACTTATTAGTCAGATTATTATTTTCTTGCTGCAACATGGCACCAATGGCAGCTGCAGAAAGGACAGGAGGTTGAGATGCAGAATGCCTCATGGATGGATCTAGAGAAATGTTAGAAGAATGAGCCATTGAAAAAAGAATAGAAGGCTTAAAACGAGAATGTTGAAGGAATGCAGATGAGTTCTAGAGATGAGAAGAAAACTTGATGCGGATTGGATGAACTTCAGGATTGATTTTATAGAGATAGCATAAAGAACAAGACAAGCTATCATCTAAGTCAAAGAGCAATGTATTTTTTTCCGATCGGTGAAAATGACATTTTTTAGAAACTCGGAGCCTTCAATCTCATTTGTCAACAACATCAGGCGATTTTTTCAAATATTCAGCCGCACTTGTCGGGTCACAGACGGATGAAATTTATTTATTTTTTTTAACTATCTACAGTGTCTACTAATGCACCGTTTTCTTCAGGTCCATTTACTTGTTGCGGATCCTTTTTAATGATGCCAAAAGGGGGAGAAGTTTTAGACTAGAACATTAACATTGTTTAAATTGCTAAACTTGTTATATATGCTTGGAATTATATTTATACTTTTGCTTGAAAAACTAACGCATATTCTCAGGGGAAGCTTAAGTATTAATACAGGTTTCAGGTTCTATCAAGTATTTGTCATCATCAAAAAGGGGGAGATTGTTGAACCCAAGATTTTAAGTTTTGTGTAATTATATATTTACACATGGATTTTGATGATAACAAATGAATTCAAAGAATAAAGAAGTCTCAAGCTCAAGTTGTCTACATAATAGAGTCAAGCACATCAAGGAAACAAGCATGAGCAAGAAGGGAATAAATTCACATTAAAATTATATAGTAATATTGTAAATCTCTTCAAAATTCGAAATTAAGATTAATGCTTAAAATTAATATTTTATCATAAAGCATTAAAATACATTTTCCACATGTGCATGAATATTTTTGAAAATTTTGAAAGATAATTGATTGTCATCTTTTACATGTGCATGTCTTGATTAAAAGGTTGAACTTTGAAAATATTAAAGATGATTGATTGTCATCTTTCACATGTGCATGTTTTATTTGAATATTTTCAAAAGTGATTGATTTTTTTTTACTTATGCAAAAGGTAGATGTTTTTGTTTGAAAAATTTGAAAAGTAAAATGTGCTCATTTTGTCATATACAAAAAGTAAAAGATTAGATTTGAATTTTTTTGAAAATGAAAGTGTGCTCCTTTTGTCATGTGCAAAAAGTAAAAGATTAGGTTTGAATTTTTTTGAAAAGGAAAGTGTGCTCATTTTGTCATATGCCAAAAATAAAAGATCAAGTTTGATTTTTTTGAAAAAGTGAATGATGTTGTCTTTGACAATTGAAAAAGAAGAACCTTTTATTTGAATTTTTTGAAAAAGTGAATGATGTTATCTTTGACATGTGAATCTTTTTAAATTTGAATATGAAGTCTCATATGCCTATAAATAGATCATTTGAGAGCTTCACATTTATAACATCCAGAGCATACAACATTCATTCAAAACTTTCATTTTCTCTTCTCTAAGTATTGAGCCTTAATCCTTGTTCATTTTGAGAGATATAATTTGCGTTGTATTGTTCTTATTTCACTCATTAAGGAGTATTTTCTGATAACCTACCCACTATCAGCTCTTGTATCAGAAAAAAGGGTGTGTATAACCCTTGTGTGTGTAGAAAGTATTTTACACGGGGAATAGTTGAATCACCACGTGTAAGGTGATTGCAAGTGTAGAGGGTGTTCTATACGGATCCTTTATAGCGGTGTTGTTCAAAGGTGTAATAGGTTTCTATCTCTACCTGAAGGAGGTTGAATAGTGAATTTGGGAATCCTCAAGGGGTAGCTTGAGGCAAGGACGCAGGCAGTGGGGCCGAATCTCGTTAACATACTGAATTTGCTTCTCTCTTACCCTTACTCTTTATATTTATTGTTATTTCATATTTTGTTTATATTTTATATTATATATTTGATTTATAATTGTTATTTTTTAATACAACTCAATTCACCCCCCCTCTTGTGTTAGTCATCTGGGCAACAAACACTTTATATACGCACAAGGGTTATACACACCTTTTTTCTGATACAAGAGCTGATAGTGGGTAGGTTATCAGAAAACACTCTTCAATGAGTAAAATAAGAACAATACACCGCAAACTATATCTCTCAAAATGAACAAAGATTAAGGCTCAATGCTTAGAGAAGAGAGAATGAAAGTTTTGAATGAATGTTGTATGCTCTAGATGTTGTGAATGTGAAACTCTCAAATGATCTATTTATAGGCATATGAAACTTCATATTCAAATTAAAAAAGATTCACATGTCAAAGATTACATCATTCACTTTTTCAAAAAATTCAAATAAAAATTTCTTCTTTTTCAATTGTCAAAGACAACATCATTCATTTTTCAAAAATTTCAAACCTAATCTTTTACTTTTGGCATATGACAAAAGGAGCACACTTTACTTTTCAAAAAATTCAAACCTAATCTTTTACTTTTTGCATATGACAAAAGGAGCACACTTTACTTTTCAATTATTTCAAACAAAATTATCTACCTTTTACATAAGTCAAAAAAAGCATCAATCACTTTTGAAAGTATTCAAATAAAACATGCACATGTAAAAAATGACAATCAATCATCTTTAATATTTTCAAAGTTCAACCCTTTAATCAAGGTATGCACATGTGAAAGATGACAATCAATCATCTTTCAAAATTTTCAAATTTAATTTTCAAAATATTCATGCACATGTGGAAAATGTATTTTAATGCTTTATGATAAAATATTAATTTTGAGCCTTAATCCTAATTTCTAATTTTTAAGAGATTTACAATATTACTCTATGACTTTAATGTGAACTTATTCCCTTCTTGCTCATGCTTGTTTCCTTGATGTGCTTGACTCCATTGTGTAGACAACTTGAGTTTGAAATTCCTTTATTCTTTAAATTCATTTGTTATCATCAAAATCTATGTGTAGATATATAATTATACAAAACTTGAAATTTTAGATTCAACAGAACTTTTGTGGAGAAAGAGAGAGAGAGAGACATCGTTCCTCACGAATCCCCTGCAGTGCAGCTCACAAAATCAAAATTATAGCCTTTACGTGGTACTACGCTATTGGATTCCAATAAAAAGAGTTTAAAGGAAGAACGGGTCTAAAATTATCATCTTTCGTCGTCACTCTCGCCTCAAAGGAGTGACTAGCTACCTTTGAATTTGTTATTTTGTGTTGTGGACTCTCTAATGAGGTTTACCTACCTGCGAACTTTGATATTACCAATCTCTCTACTAAGGCTTTCTCTCATCCTTCAAAGAGAATGTTTTTATATTTGAGATAAGAAATGAAAAAGTAAGCTTCTCTTACTAATAGGATGTTGTGCATCAAATTTGGATATGAATAATGCCCAAAAAGTGTTTCTTCAGTTGTTGTAGTGATATACTAATGCCCAGAAACATTCCGGTATTTCTCCAAAAAAAATGTTTCTTCAATTGCTATGCTTGGTAGAGGAATGGAGCTTGGCAGAGATAAGCCATGCATAAATATTGACATTAACCCAATTCAACACCACCTGTCATTAGCAGTAGGATCCACCTAAGATGTGGGAAGAACGAATTCTGTATTTTTTGCTTCATGACTCTATTTCTTCAGGAAACATGGCTTTTCTTGAGTAGACATACTACATATCTTATTTCTATGCCAACAAAAAATCTACCTCATTTGCTGGAAACAACATACACAGAAATGTTTGTATACTTTAGTTTATGCTAAAATCCATCAAACTTGCCTCCTTCATGCCAAAAACACACACATGCACATCCACATTGAAATATTCTATACATAAAAGTGTACAGAAAAATTCTTTGATTTTGAGCACAGTTGTCGAGAGATTACTTTCTTTTTCTTCTGAGCTTGAGAGAGAGAGAGAGGAAGCAAGATACCCACCTTCAAAGGAGGGAGAGAGAGAGAGAGAGGGAAGAAAAGAGATCAGGAGAAGATGATTTGTGAGGAATAGCCTACATGCAATTCTATTACTGATTTTGCTATATGACATAAGCCCTACATGTCATGTGTTTATTGGTGGGTGTAAAACAAGAATTCTCACCTCATCCGGTCCTTAACGCCTCTCTTCTTACATTAATGTAAGGAAAATGAAGATATGACTTTCAAATTTATCTACCAAATATAAACACTCATATATTTTCATTTTTTTTCCTTAATGATTGAGAAAGTAACTGTGAGTAAAATTATGTTTTTTAATTTCTTCTTAATAATTAAAGATATTTAAAAAATACTTTAAAAGAAAATCATTTGTATTGGGGTACATATTTAGAGCGCACATTATACACCCTAACATTGTCCTTGATGTAAACTTGCTTAAAACAAGGCCAACAAGCGGCCTGCCATTGGCTCAAAGAAAACAGTTCGCGAGGGGATGATTAATTCCATTAAGAGGCCATTGATTGGTGGTATGTACATCTAATGTGCTACGTTTCTGCTGGAGTGTCCGGGCTCGGAAGAATTATGGCCCCTTTTGAATGGGTTTCAACCTCAGTGAGATTAGCACTCCCCCTTTTTAGAAGCGGAAGTGAAAGCCCATGTCTCACTTTTGCCCCGTTTAAATACAGTGCTACAGCGTAAATCGGTTTCACAAAATTAAAGTCAGAAGCTGACGTAATGTGATATAATAGCAGATGCACTACATCAAATTACCTCAATTTATAAGTTAACTTTTATAACTTTACTAAAACATACTTTTATTTATATGATACCTATGTTGCCATCTGGCTATCCATTCTTTTTTTTTTTTCTTTCCCAAGTAGAATAGTGCACTGCCAGTTTTCGTTTGTTATTTTATTCTGAGAACTGCATCTCAATTAATTCCAGACAAAATGTGTTCAGGTCATTGGGTTTCATTCGCTTCTCTCTCACTTGTTTCTATACTCAACACCCGATTTCATAAACATATAGAGGGCCGAGTAAGTAAGAAATGAAGTTCCTGAAAAATATAGGGAAAACAGTTCGTTTTCATGATGAGGAAACAAAAAAATCAAATGTTACTAATGCAAGGAAGTCTTTTCTTTAAAGCGCCTCTTGGCATATCTTGTAAAGAAAAGGGAGAAGAAGCGAACTGTAAAGCTTGGAGAAGATTTACATTTACACCTGCCAAAAATAGAGCAAAAGGGTGTACAATGGTGATAAAAATAGGTTGTAGCCTAGAGAGAGAGAGAGATTTTAGCCTATAAAATGAGCTATTGGTGTGCTTCGTTTGGTAACGTTGGGGGAGACTTCCTAAATACATGCTTTCTGCAGCGTTCAAAAATGCTGTCATAAATCAGATCAAATTGAACTCCAGCTCTCTCCCGATTCACAATGAACAATATGTGATCACCTTCCACAATCTTGTAGTACCTGCTTCAGCCAAATGCCATCTCTGAGTAACCCCAAATAACAATCCGTAAAGCTAAGATGAAATGCCAAGTACATGATATGGACTATTAATAATTTTGACATTCCAATATTATCATTCGAACCTAATACTGCATTGGACTATTAATTTGTCATCTTGATGATTTTTATTTTTTAGCACTAGGATTATGTGAGACTACAGTTACAAGAACTGACATGGCTGATTCAGCCATTTTTGGATGTGATACCGAGGATGAATTATTTCACTATAATGATCACTTGCAACACATTCCCATTAGAGCAGCACCTCTTTCTTTGCAATATTTAGATGATTAGCAGTTTTTGATCACCCACAAATTGCCAACTCAACTCCAGTGGCCCAATTAAGCCATCTTTATGTTACGCACACATAATAACAACGGAATGAATCTCCATAACCGTAGTTCTTAAATAGAAAAGTATCCTCCTCTATCTACCCAATAAGTAATCTGTTTTTGATAAGTAATGAGAATATTTAACTTGGGTCAATAAGAATTGGCCAAAAACTGAAGCAGGATGTCAGATAATTTTGGAATATCAATCAAGTTTGAAACCACAGGTGTCAGATTTGTCTAAGAAAATGCCCATTTACTTAGCTAGAATAATGATTACTAACTATGAGAAAAAAATACAATCAAATTTCAAAAAGTCAAGATCTATGATCCAAA
The DNA here is from genome assembly GCF_018687715.1 of Carya illinoinensis. Lineage (NCBI taxonomy): Eukaryota > Viridiplantae > Streptophyta > Magnoliopsida > Fagales > Juglandaceae > Carya > Carya illinoinensis. The sequence goes on from NC_056756.1 coordinate 32,963,913, forward strand.
GAGTAAAAAATAGATTTTGTTAGTTAAGCAATTTACAGATAAGAAGCAAGACATACCAGATGCCCGGCTGCATCGGTTGGCAGTCTGAATCATTTTTGACAAATTGACTTGGATGTTCAATTGGAAGACGAGGGTGAGTCATGGATATAGTGTTGAGAGCTCCATCATTGTCCTGCCAATCCTCATCCCTGAACATGCATTAACATGAGGATTATGGCACCAATAACAAAGTTTAATCGTTGTTACAAGTAACTGCCATTTTTAGAGATATAAAATTCAGTACTAGCTCCAAAATAAAAATTGTAATTGATTGGTTGGAGCAAAATATTACATATTTTAAAGGATAACATACATATTTATAAAAATTCTAGAATTTAAATAGAGTAAACAGTGATCATTATTGAAAAGGAATAAAAAAAAAAAAAACACTAGACAGTAAAGTGTCATACTTAGCAAGATATTAAAGAGAGAATCTGGATTTGAGCTGAAAGTACATTCCAAATCACATTACCCTTATCAGAATAAAAACCCCAACTAATTGAAGCACAGGTTAAGAAGCTGATGCCAGAGAGAAAAAAAAAAAAATACCTATAGCCTTTATAAGGGGGCGACACATCTGGAGGATGATGCCATTGGCTCATCTGCAGTACTCTTATAAAAAGCAATGGGTGGATGCCGAGTATGCTAGAAGGAATTGTGACACTCAAGATCTTCCTAGTACGCTTGGTAGCATAGCTGAAGTAGTATGTATTGGGAAAGGTTTGTAGATGGCAGTTGAGTTGCATGGACCCTTGAATGGTAAGATCCGGGAGGATCCAGTCTCCTGAAGCAAATGGACCTGAATTCCCCAAGAGGCAATCAACAAGACCCCAAACACCTATTTTCTTCCATGACAGGTTAAAGTGATCAAATCCAAAATTGTAATATCCCTTCAGCCAGGGAATGTCAAACCAATCATATATCATCACTCCAACACGGCACAACTGTAGCAGACATATAGGTTTCAGGGTTCTCCCATCTTCTGGCCTGGTACAAGCTCAAACCACTTTAACATGTTAAGCATCAGGAAATCGTGACGGAGAAAATGGGAACAGTGGTCAAAACATATAATGATATATTTTGCCAATGACTTTAAAAATGACCAAACTTCACAAAAAATGTGAAACTAGCTTAAATGTATTATCAAAACTGAGCGACTTATATATATGATATATAAACAGAATGATGACCTTATGCAGGCAAACAGGCCAGCTGCCCCTCTATTGGATGAAAAATCCCTTAAATTCTTTCAAATAGCCATCATGTGTGACCTTCGGGATATTGATAAGTTTTAGCTCTTAGTCATCTTATTTTCTAGTTGTTCTGTTTACAATTTGGTCTCAATTTTCCCAAACTCCCTTCATTACATAAGATATGAAGTCATAATTAAATGGCAATCTATCACATTTTTCTCATTTGGCGAGTATTATTTCAACACTAATGACGTTTGGCCTTAGTTGGCAACAATTGACATTAAGTTAGAGAATTTCATCGCTGTAATTGGAACAAAATATATTAAAAATCAAATGGAAAGAACAAGGTATGAACGGAACTCACTGCATCCCATCTAAATAGGTTCTTGTGGTCCCATTGAACGCTCCTGACAAGGATGTGATGCTCAATACCCAGTTCTCCGAAGTGTTCTCATACCCGTTGAATGCCTGCGAACAATATGAAACATAAAATCTAATCTCTTAAATTTAAAGACGTATTGGGGCGCCCCCTTTGTTATCAAATGCAGTTCAACCAACCTTATCAGCCAGCATTTGCTGCAAAACACGAACAACCTGTGCTCCAGCCGAGTGCCCCACAAAGTGAATAGGATGATCCTCATCCCATTCAGGGTAATGCCCTGCGGATAAGTTCGAATAAGACCAACCATATGGACGAGTGAACGTATAGACAGAATTGGAAAACACGGACTATAAAAGCTAAATTCTCTCGGGGGATCTAGCACCTCGTTCGTAAACACGGCCGTACTGCGAGTGACCACAAGCGTTGCTGTGTTCTTCTCCGTAATCGACTCGACCGCCTTTCAAATAATAGAACAATTCTCGAGCCCTGAAACCCAAAACCCAAAACCCAAAACCCCATTTTTAAAACTACATCGCTCAAACGGGTAAAAGAAACAAAAGAGAAGAGCCAGAAGGAAAAAGTGAAGCCATGAATGAACCTGTACCCAAACCCCCAAGGCACATACATACCTATCATAAATGCTGGTTAGAGAGCCCAAATCGGGCACAAGAACCCTTTCGTCTTTCTTCTCTGCCCCAGCGAAATACGATAAACCTCCCAATCTCTAAGAGCCAAAACAAACAAATAGAATTCCGAATTGAATAATAAATTGCATCATAGATTGCGGCTTAAACTGAACAAAGAAAAAAACAAAGCAGTGAGAGAAATTATATACACGCGAGAGAAATTAAATACCCCTTTGCCGAATCCAAATATTCCATGGACTAAAACAATCGGAGGCAGATTCACAGCATTGGTGCTAGCCCCGCCGGGCAAGTCGTCTTTGACCCCAGCATTCTTATTAGGCTTAAACAAACATTCGTTCAGAGCCAGGGAGAGATCACCGGCGACCGCTGAGCTGAATATGTAAAACCCATAGAGCAAATGAACCACCGAGCTCACGAACAGCTCCGCTAATTGCAGCGCAGCTACCCCCCATCTGATGATTCTCTTTGTCATAGAAAAAAATTACCCACAAAAAAAAAAAAATAATACAGCGGGGGCAAATATTTCAAAGCAGAGCCTTCTTCGAACCCCTGGAATGCTTGGGAGAATAAAAAAAGCTCTACCTTCAACCGGTCTTAAGACCAGAGAGGTTTCTCGAAGAGGCTTGTTTTTATGGTAAATAAAGTTTCTTTGCTTTCGACTTTGAAATTGGGTTGTCACGACTTTCACATTGCCTACCTCGCAAAGAAACGAAAACAAGTCGCCATCAATTACTATTCTTCCATAATTCCATTTCTTTTGTCGTCTTAAGAGGGCCGCTCCCACAGGCTATAGTCGTTGTGGGCTCCCACTAGAACCCACGCCATAAATTTTACCTAATAAAATCCAAATAATTTCGCCTCAATATTAGCGTGGCGATGGAAAATAGGGGAAGGAAGTGAAATATACCGGTGGCCGGTGGACGGATCAAGGCTGGAATGTTCGGCTCCCTGGCCAACACCAACCTTATCCGTTTTATGGTATGTGTCCTCGAATTCTGGTGTTTGTCGTTCTGACTCACGTGCCTGAATGAAGGTAGATGTTCCGTTATAATAGCTCAGGGCTAACTTTTTCTGAACAAGGCCAAACTTTAATGAAATAAAAATATGTTGTAATTTATGCTTTTGTTTTTTCACCCTTTAATAGCGCGATGGGTTACTTGTTAAACGAAATTGTGAAAATAAAATAGAAAATTTTTGTTTGTAAGATGTTACATAAAAGCACATCTTCTGTCTAATTAATATGGTAAGAGCACTCTCAATTAATGTTTTAAAATAAAGTTTTCTTTAAAATATGAAGAAAATTGATCAAAATAAAGATTCAATAAATATTATAAATTATCTTTATTTTCCAAATAGCTACATTAATCTCTCTATATTTATATATTACTGTTCAAACTGTAAAAAAATTTTAATTATTTCTATCTCCTCTAAATTATTTAACCCCTTTATCTTTTTTTTTTTAAGTGAAACGCATGAACTTTTTGTCACCTTTTGTATGGAATAACATAATTTTTTAAGACCTTCATATTTGAAAAGGCCCATATATTTTTTTATAAATAATTTAAAATATGACATAATTTTTTTTCTATTTTTTTATTATATTTTGAATCAATTTCAATTTTAGTTTGTTTTAAAATAAAAGATAATGATATGAGATTGTATATGGGAGAATATTGTAAATATTAAAAGATATAAATATATTATTGATAATTAGAGAAAATATTTGAAATGAATAAAAAAATTAAAAAGTATAATATTTAAATGATATAAAGAAAAAATAGATAAGTTGATGTACGACAAAGTCAATATGTAAAATAAAAAAAGTGAATTTTAGTTATGTATTTTGAAGGATGGGATGAAAGAATCATTGGGAATGCTCTTGATTTCTAAGATAAATTTAAATTTTAAATTTCTTACAAATCAAATCTGGTTATGTTAACGGAATAGAAAATGTGCATTACACACTAATTTATAAGTAGTAGAACTCACTAGAAAATACAAGAAATATAAATTTTCTTCAGTAGGAAAGAGAATGAATAAACAATCTCATTGCCCTTCTAGACTCCCATTTTTTCCATTATTTATAGGGACACAATTAATTTCTATATCAAGAAAATGAATTTGAGTTCTTTATTGTTATATCTTATTACATGGGTGAGTCAATTATTGTAAGAATAACATTGAAACTCTTCAAAGTTCAAAATTTCAAATATCTTCTATATATTGAATTATATCTTCTTTTAAAAAAATATATGTGACTTATGTGAAATTCAATTTTTAATAATGGGTTTCATTTATTCCAAAGAGTATATTATATACTATATATACGAGATTTGTATATCTCAAAACTATATCTAATATTATTCTATTTATTTAACTTTTAGAAGACAAAATTTATAAAATGATATTATTCAGGATGTAAGGTAATATCCATTATATTATCAGAAGAGATTTACAACCTGATATGCAACGTTAAGACAATTCAATTTATAAAATACACTTATCTTAAAAAAATTATAATATAAACTTTTTCAATTATGTTTGTGGAACAATAACAAGTAAATACACTGATTTTAAGTTCTAACTATCATCTCCCAAAAAAAAAAATTGATGCGTACTTTACACGCACAGATATACGTGGGTTTCATGTTTTTTTCTCGCTTTGTTGCACGTGCAGATTCCGCGTTGCGTGTACATGTGGGTAGTAATAAATAAGAGTAATTTTATTTGAATGTATTTTTAATCCGATTTCATTACATAAAATTAAATTATTTTATATAATCTTATTTTTTATAATTATTATAATTTTTTTAAATTTTTACAAAAAATATAATAAATAATTTAATTTTTTTTAATTTTAAAATAAAACTTATTTTAAAAATTATATTATAACAATATTTTATTTAATTTTTAATAAAATAATTTATCTTATTTAAGCTGTATAATTAAAAGAAGCATTAGTCATATTTATATGGTATAATTTAATTTTTTATTTTTAAAATTTATATATGTAATGTAAAAAAATTTAAATACTACTGCTCAATAAATAAAGTTACAAGGGATGGAACTGTGCACTGTGCTTCTGTAATGAACCAATAAAAATTGAAGCTTTTGAGCTGTCGTCTGGAGGTGTTGTCTAGTTGATGGATTTTGACCGGTGACTTTTCCGGATCTTGTTGGATTTTGACCAAAGGTGGGTTCAACTTTTTGGCCAAGAGGCGTTTGATTTACATTTGGTATGGTTTGTGACTTCAATTAATTATTAAGAATTGTTAAACACGTGTTGATTTACATTTGGATAATTAGTGTTGTCAGCAACTCACGTTTAACACAATTAAATGTGCAAGATAAAAATGAAAGGCCCAATTACAAGCCCTATGCAAATTGCCCGACCTCGTTGATATTGGGTCACCCACGTGAAGTTCAAAAGCATCAGCCTAGGCAAATTGTAAAAGAAAAATGTTTTAACCATAAAAAATTTTATAAAAATAAATTTATAAATTAACGTGATTTAATTTGACATATAAGACTATAAAATTTCTTTAATTATATATCTAACATATTATATAAAACTATATTAGTTTATCATTTTAGCTAAAGGTATAATTGGTCTGATCCAATTGGTCATAGGGAGATTTTTTGGCATGATTGAGAACTTTAGTCCACCATTTTTCCTGATCCCAAGGACGGATCGATTATCCCTATAGGCTGGATCGGATTGTTAGCTACCATTCGGCCCAATTTGATTTGAAAGAGTGTAAAATGGGCCAAACATACAAAAAACTTAAAATCACTTATAATGTATATTTTCCACCCAACTATACAAAAACAGAAGTACATAGCACTGATAGAAGGCGAGCGTGCCCACTTCAAATACTTTCAAATCCAATAAGTGCCAAGGGTCAAGAACCAAAAGGTGAACAAGTTGGCACTAACAACGTCTAGGCAAGAAGACTCTCCTTTGCTAGAACAAATGGTGGTTAGGACTATTGAGGTACCAGCCATGAAAACTGAAGTCATAGAGGTAAAGCCAGGAGCCCCAGAGTGGGCATTGGACATAATCAAGTATATAGACACCAATGAGCTATCGAATAATATATAGGAAGTTAGTAAGATCTAAAACAGAGCAACATGCTACACCCTTCTTGACGAAATCCTATAGAAGAAGGTTACTCCATGCCTCTCCTAAGGTTCCATCTCATTCAAACAAACCCAGTACGTGTTGGAAGTGGTACACAAGGGGATTAGCGGTGACCACTCTGAGGGAAAGGCGTTGGCAGAAAAAGTGATGAGGACTGGATACTACTAGCCTTGTGCCCTCCAAGATGCAGAAGAATACATTCAAAAGTGTAGAAAATGTCAAGAGTACTCCGAAATACCTCATTGCCTACCAGAGGAGTTGACGTCAATCACCTCATCTTGGCCGTTCGCCCAATGGGAGGTTGACCCAGTAGGTCCCCTCTCTCTAGGCAAAGAGGGAGTAAAATTTGTAATAGTGGCGGTAGACTACTTCACTAAGTGGGTAGAGGCTAAAGTGTTGCCAACAATTATGGCAAGCAACATCACCTGATTCTTGTGTAGGATGGTCGTCTACAGATTTGGCATCCTCCACGTCATCATATAGGACAACAGAAGGCAATTCAACTTTGACCACTACCGAGACTGGTGCTGGAATTGGGAATCAAATTTCGGTATTTGTCTCTAGGTAGAGGTGTAACCAGTCCGATTTTGAACAAAATTTAGAACCAAACTAGTATGCACCGGCTACCTACTTAAACCAATACTCCGATTTTACTAGTTTTCAATCCACTTTTCTGATTTTAATATACTATATTATATAATATATATAATATATAATATAGTGATATAATATTAGTATAACTATTAATATGTACTATATAATATTAATATAACTATTAAAAAAATCAACTATAGTAATATAAGATTTTAAAACTTAATATTATATTAATTAGTAATTTATCATATAATACAAAACTATTTAATATATAATTATATATTATATATGAAAATTATATACAATATAAAAAATTAAAATATATATATGAACCAGTTCAGTTTGGTCTTAGAAAAAGAAAAACCAGCATCAGACCGATTTTGACTGGTTTTAAGGGAAAAAAAAAAGGTATCGAACTGTACCAAACTCAGTACCGGACCAAACCCACCAATTTGGTCCAGTCCGGTCTGGTTCACCGTTTTTTTTTTTTTTTTTACACCCCTATCTCTAGGACATCCATAGTCCAATGGGCAAGTTGAAGCAACCAGTAAGTAGCTCAAAAAGAAACTTGGTGACAGGAAAGGCTCTTGAGCAAAAGAACTCCCCAGTGTATTGTAAGCCTACCGAATCACAGTGAGAACCCCGATGGGGGAAACTCCCTTCACTCTCACCTAAGGATAGGATCCAATGCCACCTGTTGAGGTTAGGATCCCTACCTATAGGGTGCAACACTTCGAGCAAAGCTCCAACGATGAGCGATTAGAAGAGTATCTTGACTTGCTAGAGGAGGTCAGACTTGAAGTAGAAATAAGGACAATGGTCAATAAGAGGAGAACCGAATGATGTTTCAACAAGTGGGTATGACCAATAGCATTTAAGATAGGCGATATGGCCCTAAAGCAAACAAGGACGAACACCTGAGCAGAGGAAAACTAGGTCCTCTGTGTGGAGGGCCCTTACATGGTTATAGAGTAAGGAGAAGCAAGAAATACACATAAGAAAGGAAGAAAAGAGAGCTCAAGAACGCAAGGATTCGAGAGAAGAAAACGATGGTAAGGAATGCGAGTAGGTGCCAAATGATGAAGGTATTGAGGTTTAAATGGGCCCCAATGATGGTTAAGATCCCAAATCATTAGAGCACACAGGACCCACGAGGCCATCGAGACAAGTATGAATCCCACAGTATGTATTGTACGATGTGATATGAAGAGAAAGATCCGCTTGACAACATCAATGCTAAGATAACTAAACGGGCACAAGCGGATCCAGCCCCTCGGCTACCCGATAAATTATCCCGACCATCATGGCGAAAAGCTGACCCCGCTCCTTAGCTATCCGATAACTTACCTTTTCATGGGCTGCTTTATCCCTCGCACAATGGAAAAGCGAGTCCAGCCTCTCAGCTAATTAGCAACTTACCCCAACCTCCGCCATGGTGGAGAGTGGGATTAGCGCTAGCCTACCTGACATTTATGTTTCCTATGATATCAACTGGCAAGAGCAAGCCTAGTTACAAAATGCCTAACCACTTACCTCCCCGCAAGGATCAGCAGGTGAGTTCAGCCCTCCCGGTGACCGGACCTGCTTCATGGAGGAGAGTGGGTCCAGCTTCTCAGCTGCTCGATAACTTACCTCGACCCTATCATAGTGAAGAGCGGACCCAGCTCCTTAGCTGTCTGACAACTTACCTCCCTTTGAGACCCAAAATGATGGGTTATTCCCTAAGGCTGCTTTATCCCTCCCATGGTTGAGTGCAGGTCCAACCTTTGGCTACCCGACACTTACCTTCCTCGTGGGCTTCAACAGGCAGGAACTGGTCTAGTCTCAAACCACCCTACAACTTACCTCCTCTTAGGACATAAAGGGATGAGTTAAGCAGTAAGGCTACTTTATTCCTTCCACGATAGAGAGCGATTTCAGCCTCTCGACTACCCGAAAACTTACCTCGACCTCTGCTATGGTGAAGAGTAAAATTAGCGCCAGCCTACCCGACACTTATTTTCCTGAGATGTCAACGAGTGGGAGCAGCTTCAATCTCAAACTGCCTAACTTGCCTTCCTGTGAGGAACTAAAGGAAGAATTCCAACTTGGAACGACTTCCCCTCTCACGGAGAAGGATGACTCACCCTGACCCCCGTCATGGAGAAGATCAAACTAGCTTCTCAGCTGTCCGAAAATTTACCTCTACTGGGGAACCAAAGAGGCGAATTAGCCTAAGGCATCCTGATCTCTCCCTAGAAGAGTACGAGTCCAATATCTCAACTGCCCAACTTCAACTCCTGGATGTGTCTCCCCCAATGAAGAGATGACAACTTACCTCAAACTCTCGTCAGCCCCATCATGATGATCTAGGTTTGCAAAATCCACAATTACAGTTACGATTCAGTGTTATTTGTATTGATTCTTTCGTATAGCTCTCCCCATGCACGAGAACCTACAGAATATGGTCAAGGCGGTAGAAGGTACTAACCTTCAAAAATCAGGGTTGCCCACACAAGCCCAATCTGGCCCATCTGGCAAAGGCAGGTGGCATGGCCTCTACTCACCAACTCGACCCAATTGCTCTTGCTCGTTACACTCCCAGACCAAAAAAAAAAAAAAAAAACAAAGGAAGAAGGGAGAAAGGAGCACAAGAAGATAAAGTAAAACTCCCAAATTTATTAACATTGTTATAAATGTATAGGTACAAATAGTGAAAAAGAGAAATATAAAGACGCAAAAATAAAGGACACAAGGCAATCAGGGTTCAGCTGGTGTGATTGTTTGGTGCTTGGAATTAAGTCCTTTCCTATTGAGGCACCTCGCTTCAATGTTGCCAAGTCCGGAGGCATCTCCTTCACCTTCAAAGACCTCAAGTCACTCTGAGGGTTAACAAGCACATAGTCCTGCATCCTCTTCAAACCTTCTAGATAGCCATAAGACCAGGCATCATCATGCACCAAATAGACATGTGACAACTAGAGCATAGCTTGGGGATAGTGGCCTCAGCATGATCTAGGCGAGAACGCAGGTCCTTGATAGTTGCTTCACGAGGAGATATCATTCGATTGGCCTAGACCAACCTAATCTCCAACACATCAGTCAGGCCCTTCTCATTAGATTCCCCGGCACGTGCCAACCAGGAGCTCCCATCCTTTGCTCGACAGGAAAAAGAAACATTAGGTCCACCCCTTCACCCAAATGTACTGCGGCTCTAGACAAGCCAGTGCATGGATGGATAGGAAATTGCACGTGTTGCCGTTTTTTCTCAAGAGGTTGTGTGTGAGAAGGAACTCATGAGTGGCCAGGTCAGAATGTTTCAAACATGCCTTCTTTAGGTCCCACCACTTGATGAAGCAGCAAGACACCAAAATCCTCCATGCCTTTAGATGGAGTTGTGCTAGTGCCAAGAGTAGGTAGTCTAGCACATCGTAAACTGAGCAACAGAAGGGCAATTGAAAGTCGCTAGAGAACATGCTTGGATACAAGGCTGCCTTCAAGGTGTAGCCTTCTAAGTCCATGACTCCTTCTTGAGGTGCTGGCACCTCGAATGCCACGATGTTGGGCACCTCAAAAGTAGGCTTTAGAGACTCCAACTCACATGGAGTCACCACCAACCTCTAGGAAAATCTTTCAAACTATTGGGACTCAGTATAGATTTCAGGAGGGTTCAAACCCTTGAGAGCCTGTGAGTACCTAGAGGCATTGACATAGTTGGAGCCCTTCGGGGCAGCACAAGAAGGGTTCTTAGGAGCTATAGGAATAAGAAAATAGAGTAAGGAGAAGCAAGAAATACGCAGAAGAAAGGAAGAAAAGATAGCTTAGGAATGCAAGGGATTCGAGAAAGGAAAACGATAGCAAGGAATGCAAGTAGATGCCAAATGATGAAGATATTGTGGTTTAAATAGGCCCCAGCGGTGGTTGAGATCCCAAATAGTGGGAGCACACGTGCCCCACAAGGCCAGTGAGATAAGCATGAATCCTGCAACGCATATTGTATGATGTGATGTGAAGAGAAAGAGCTGTCTAACACCATCAATGCTAGGAGAACTAAATAGACACAATCGAATGGCAATTCCAACTGTCAATAGACATGCTGCTAAATTCGGGAGAGGAACCGTCACCTGACACCATCAATGCTAGGAGAACTAAATGAATGCAATCAAGTGCCAAGTCCAACTATCAATGGAAGTGCCACTAGAGTCGAGATAGGAACTATCGCTTGAAACCATTAATGATGAAAAAGCCTTACAGGTACAATCAAAAGTTGTGCCACAAATCCAGGAAGAATAAAGGCATGAAAGTTCAATAGACACGACCACATGAAAATAAGAACAAGAAGACAAAGGCAAGAATAAATTCCCATTGAACTAGTTGATAGGAATTGGCGAGGAAACCGTAAGGGGATTTTCCCTCCTATAGGCCCGAGTAACAAGCTTGTGAGGGATCACAGGGAAAAAGGGAGGGAGAACCCAACCTAGCCCAATGACCTTCCTCTAAGAGAAGTCATTGAGCCTCTGTGGAGTATTTAGCTCGTAAGCAAAACCAACCCATGCAGCAACCCTTACACCGGAAAGACAAACAATAGGGACAGATGGGACTCATTGCACTGACACACCTCAGTAACGCCTAGCCCTTGAAACCTATACAAGCAAGTGGACGACAGATACGAAGGACCCTCAATCTCCTAACAGAAGGTATGGAAAACTCGACAATAAACACTCGCAGGCTAAATTCTAGTCAGGGAGCCACATCGCATTAATGGTGTCGCTCCCAAACTCTATGCCGCATTAATGGCACCACCCTTGGAGCCACACCTCATTAAAAAGATTTTTCCAAACAACATTTGAAATAACATAAGCCCCCTAAGGCAAGGTATGTGATGTCCCCACACAAAAATCTCATATAAAAGCCAACCCTTGGATACAAAGCTCTTTCTAAGCTCTTGCACTCTTGCACAAATTATGAATGACATATACTAACATAAGCATCAGTGACTCCCTGGCCTCCCCTCATCTCCTCTTTTCTCTGTTTTCTTGAAGTGAGCAAGTATCAAGGCCTAGGCTCGAGTTGTTGGAACCCGACCCAAAGGCGTGCGAAATATAACGTTAACAAAACCTATAATATTTATACTTTTGAATATCAACTATTTAACTTTATTTGCATATTTTGTACTTGAAAATAACCTAAAAACTTTGGGAAAGTTATCAAAATTATCAATATCCATCCATGAGAATTAACAAACATCATAATAAAGTTAAAAACAAAAATGAGAAAAAATGAAATTATGTAAATAACTCATTAAAAAAATAATTATTTGTAATTATATTTATGATGTTAATATTTACTAATGTAGTATTCAATAGTAAATAAATTATGATATTTAATGCATATTAAAATTTTAACATTTTATGTATGGTTAATAAATATTAAATAATTTTCATTATCTGTAGATACTTCATACTTACTTACAACTTAGGTATCTTACAAAAACATTATCTAATTACTTTAATTAAATATAGATACTAGAGCATGTATCTACATATAATATTATGATTTATCATATGATATATTAGTTAATTGGTAGTATATTCGTTAATACTAGTTAATAGGATATTTAACATTTTATATGGTCAATGGTGATAGATCAGATGAAAATTATATAATTATCTTTTACAACTACTGCATAAAATAATATATATATATATATTTATATATAATATTTTAAAAACTATATATACACTTTAGTTGTTCCGGTCTAGTCTAGTCACAAAAAAAAAAAAAAAAAAAAAAAAAAAAAACCCTGAGACCGGACTGAAAATCAAAATTCTAAGATTATATGAACCAAAACAGACCAATATCCTTATTGGTTAGGTCTGATTGAGTCGGATTTGGTCTGGACCGGTAAACTTACACCCCTAGCTGTAGCACTACTCATAAAATAGCTTTATCTGTATTATTTTTTACTTTGATTGGTGTCCTCAACTATTATTAATTTGTGAGCTCAATGAAATATTTAGCAAAGAAGGATCATGTATTCTTGAATTTGTTATTCCTTTTGAAGGCAAAGAGACTCATTGAGAGAGGTTAATTTGAGGGCATTAACCATATAGATTGTTCTTAATCTTTAGTAAGATATTCTCCATTACCTCATTCTAACAGTTACGAAGTTATTGTCAGTTTAATAAGAAGTTACCATTTACATTCTGTTTCGAGAATGCACCTGGTAGGCTTTTTGGGCTTTACCATGTTGATAGTCAGCTTATACACTAGGCTACCTTATATTTAGCTCTTTAAGCTTATTATAGGGGTGCTACTTGCACCTCCTAGGGTGGGGTGGGTTTTGTCCCCCATATCCTAAAAGTGGGGTCCCCATTCCACTGCAGGGGGAGGGGGGGCAAACTCTTGATCCATCCCGAATTCATTACAGATATTTAGAAGGAAGAGTGTGGATAATATACTATGCCCTATATGCCAAAGAGTGGAGGAAACAATTCTTCATGCCTTGTGGAGTTGCCCTTCTACTATAGATGTGTGGGTAGAAGAAGCAAGTCCTGTTAAGAAATGGCAAAGTTGTGTAGAGGATTTTTTTCAATGAGTTTTATAAACAATTAAATGATGGAAAGTTGGAAGAGATAGTAGCTATAATGAAAAAGGATCTAGACAGGGAGAAATGCATATATTTTTTAAAATAAATTCACTAGCCTCGGATTAGTATCGAAGATAGCAGTGGATGAACTCAAAGAGTTTCAACAAGCTCAACAAAGGAAAAAAAAGGCAGGTAGTTTTTTTTTGGGGGGGGGGGGGGGGGGGGGGGGGGGGATAGGTAGGGACAGACAATGTTGAAGACAGATGAACTCTTTTACAAAGCAAATTTTGATGCAGCTTTTGATACTAAAAACCAGAAAATGGATATGGGCATAGTAATAAGGGATAGTAATGGAGATATTATGGCTTTTTTGAGTGCACCCAGAAGTTGTGTAAATTTAGCTTTTTAGCTGAGTGCTATGCTATGAGTAGAGCTTTGTATCTCTGCGATGAACTAGGGTTAAGGCACGTAATTATTGAAGGTGATGCAAAAATAGTATTGGATGTAGTGCAATCAAAAGAAGAAGATGCCTCACGGTCGGGTCAAGTTATTGGAGATATAAAGAGTACTCTTTCCACCAAACTGTTTTGGTCTACTTCCTTTACTTATACAGAAGGAAATATTGTTGCTCATATGTTAGCCAATGTGACGCCCTGTACCAAGATGGATTGGAGAATTACTCCTAAAATCATCTCCCAACAATACAAATAATTTGTAAACATAAATTCATCTATTTTAACCAAACATATATATCATCCCCTTTCAAGGTTATCAATGAAATAATCCAAGAAGATAGATTAATAACCCCAAAAATTCTCCATAATAATGTCAATCTCCCAATAAATCAGATCAACATAAGGAAAATATCTTCTAATAATTATAGTACCCAACCTGAGGTCATGTTTAATCCCTGTGGTAGGATTGTACTATCCTTGGTGGCCATACCGAGCAGAGACAGAAGTGAATCTTCTGCTTATCATTCTCAAAACTTTGAGTGTGTATATAGGAAAGATCACATTGAAAACCATTTTTTTTTGTAAGTGGGTGCACTTAGAGATAGAGAAGTTGGTACCAATCCAAATAGAGGTACACCCATGGAAAGATCAGAGCACAACAGCAATAGAGCCAGATACAGAATTAGAATTTTATGCCAAAGGTTTTTAGATGCCACATCATATCAAAATAGAGTACTGAACAGAATCATATGATCTTCACATAATCAAAACAAATTTTGAGCATCTTCACATAAATCATGCAAAAATTTTTAGATTTCATATTCGCTATTTTTATACAACTAAAAACTAAATGCCAAAAATTTGCTCATGTCTACACCAATCAGGACAGAAAATATTTTAATATTTTATACGGATTTTATGAGTAATGCATAACAAATAACTGAGGTTGTTACAAGTTTTTTTTTTTTTCAAAACAAAACATGTATGTTTTTTGACAAATCAATCTCAGTCCATTTCTTTTATGCTAGACTTCTTTTTATGCAAAATCTAGCATAAGAACCCCGCTTACCTAACTCTTGCAACTTATTATCTATGTTTTGTGATCGTAATATAGCCATGTCACAATAAGCTAAATTAGAAAAATATTTATTCACACGTTATTAACTCACACTAGCACATAAACCTAGCTAACAAAAATTCTACCATGCTAAGAATAGAATAGAACAAGCCCAAAACCAGTTACAAATCCAACAATCAACCAACACCCATTTACTTCCTTTAAGTAAATCACCCAATCATTTCATAGGCTACGCTATAATTTAATCATTACCATCACACCATACTACAGTAGCCACTCTCCACATTTTACACACACCCCAAGCAGCAATATCATGACCCAACCAGCTTACACGTAAATCCTGAGCATCTACATAACTTACAACACGTTCACACAACCGGCCAATAAACCATCTTGACAGCCAACATCAACTCAAACAATTAGCATATAAACCCAAAATAGTTAACGTCGACTCAAACAATCATCATCATACACTCCTTCATCCACTTTACCCAACCAAGAGAATTCCCAAAACAACAATCCAATAAGAAACCACACAACCTACATGCTCCATCATATAAATATATTTTTATAAAAATTTTCAAACAACTACCAATCATACCCATCATACATGTTATAGTGCAAACAATGAGTCTAATACTCTAGTTATCATACTTACTCTCATTGGTGGCCGATGGAATTGGTGAGCGGAGTGACGCTGTCTAGAGACGTGAATATTTCCATGTGAACCAGTAAACCACCAATATTTAAGTTTTGTATTTGAAAAAATCACGCGATGGAATAACCCAAACTGAGCAAGAAGAAAAAGAAAATTACCTAAGCGGTTAGAGGCGTGTGTTGACTTGAATGGCCTAATTAATCATGACTTAATCTTAGCAGAATAGTGCTACTGTGAAAGAGAAATCTAAGGGTTTGATGGGAAAATATGCAAAAGTTAATATAAATTAAAGAAAGAAAAACACATTAGAAGGCACAAACAGAAATTGATAAGGGCTTACAATGTTGGTGAGGGAATTTCAGGGACTCTCAAATAGTAGTGATACACATTGGAGGAAGGGAAGTTATCTGTGCAAAAATTTTGTGAATGGTAAGTTAGTGAGGGTGCACAGAAAGACAACAGTCATAATAGAAATTGAAGAGACTCACCAGTGTCAGACAAGAATGGTGGCATTGGCAACAACAACCCATGAATAGTGGCATTGACGTTCTGTGTACAACAAGAGAGGATTAGGTCTAAGGACAAGGGGAAAAACATACACACACACACACAACAAGAGGGAAATAGAGATGGATAAATGCACACAGCTTATCAGCTTTTGGTCATGCATGGCAGAGCATGACGGTTGACACTGAACGTAAGGAATAAAGTGGAACCCAAGGAAATTTTGCTACAGTACATTAATTTTTTAAAGTAATGTTACAAATCGCAAACAAGGAAATCAGAGAGGATGAGAGGGTGAAATATTGATCAGAGTGTTGTCGGCGTGATGAGGGTAACCCATAGCAGTGGTGAGGTAGCAACGGTGGATGATGAAATGGAGGAAAGGGACGCCCTGCAAGAAAGAAAATTCACGAGAGGATTAGAGCCTAGAGATGACCAAGAGGAAGAAGGTAGAGAGGGAATGAGAGAGATGGTGCTTACCGTCGTTCAACAATAAGTTTGGTGAGGAGGCTTGACGACAACTCAAACTCGGGTAGGACCTAGAAAATGCAACACCAAATCACAAGGAAAATCGTAGGAGAGGGAGAAGGAGTGAACAAGGTCTGCTTGAGAGAAAAAATTTGGGATGGTGAGGCATAGCTGTAGAGACATGGGAAGGTAGAAAACGAGGAGGAGAGAAAGTCAGGGAGGGGGAAAAACTATCGAGGAAGAAGAAACTAATGAAAGGGAAGAAGGCTTACTGAATGGTGTTGTTTTGGTCTTCAGTGGCTGAGCTTCATCTGGCTTGGGCCACGGGCTTGGGCTTTACATAAATGGCAATTCAAGCTATAGAGAAAATGTTTGGATTGTGGAAGGGGCTGTTGAGGTCCATAACTTTGTATTGAAGGATAAATATTGTAATGATTAATTATTTGGAATGAAGGTAATAACTAGGCATGTGCAAGTCATAGGTCTGGCCCATCCGATAGACCCTTCCAATCCACTCGATAAATTTAGGGTTTAAATTAGATGTAGGTCTGACCCATTGGCTATCGGACGAAATCGTAGCCCGTCCACCAAAAATTCACGTATTTTCAACTTTCACTTTCTTTCTCCAGCAAAAACCCTAGCCTCTCTCTCTCTCTCTCTCTCTCTCTCTCTCTCTCTCTCTCTCCATCCTTGACCACCGCTTGAAGCATTCCTTCTCCTTGACTAAATCAAACCCGCATATTTTTTGAGCTGAAACTCCTCCATGAAATTGAAATCCACACACCCATTGACCCCACCGCCACCATCCCTAGTCGTTTGATCGACAACTGACTCATCGACCTCGATTCTCCCCATTGTAGCGGACCCAAAGGCCGTCGAAGATGGCCCTGAAGAAGAAGATAATAAAGCAGGAGTATTTAGATTCAGACTCTAAGTGGGGCTTGGGTTCGTTGTGGGTCGGGTCTCGACCAATCTCTGGTGTTCATTGAGTCCACCATCGGTGTGAAACTTTCTGAGTAGGTGCTTCATGTTAGACATCAATCATCTAGGGAATAGAAACTCTGTCTGCTTGTCTCTCTCTCTCTCTCGCTTGAAGCACAAAGGGTTCTCTCTTTTCTTTCTCTTTGTCTCTACTGCCCTAACCTACTCCCACTAGGCACAAAACAAATTCGCTTAACCTGCGCACCCTTCTTTGTCAAGCTACCACAACTCCAAAGACTATAAATTAATGGCTCACCAATTCCTTTCCACAACTCCAATGCATTCTATGTTGTGTATCCCCAAAACCAATATAATTATATAAACATGGTTTTCTTTCCACATAAAAATAATTTTTTTAAAAAAAAAAAAAAAGCAAGGAAACCAAACTTTTATTTGACATGAATGTCGGGTTGGGGTTGAGTTGCTTTTGTGTTGTACTTGGGTTGGGTTGGGTTGAGTTGAGACCAAAAACTCCTTGGACTGGCCAGGTTGCAGGGCTAGTAATAACATCTATTCTAAAATAAAAAAATAGAGATACAAGCTTGATATGAAAGTAAAGGATTACGATTGAGGGATCTGAATACTTTAATTAAATGCATCCGCTTAGAATTGATTCATTTGAGATACAAATAACATGAATGATTAATGCATATTTTGGAAAACAAAAGATATAAAATGTTGAATAAAAATATATCTTAAAATAAGTATTATGTTGAAGTTTGAAAAAATGAATAGAGTTAAAAAGGATTTTAATATTATTTTTTGTTTTAAACTTTGTAAAAGTTGTATCAATTTTTATGTTTAAATAATAATTAAATGAAAAAAATTAAAAATTAAACAGTGTTATGATGTTTGAAAATAAAGCTATAAAGAACTTTTGAAAATTTTGGAATACTTTCGTATTGACCAAATATGCCCTTAACGTTTTAGTTATGTCAATTTATGCCCCTCAGAGTCTTCAGAATGGGCCCAGCAGGCCCGATTACCAAGCATGGCCCAAAGCCTTCTTCATCCACTCAGCTCGTCGAGGTCACTTCTGCACAACAACACTAGGGTTTTGAGACTTTCAGAAGATCCAACAAAAGCCCTAACTTCGGAGACTGGAAACCGTTTGGAGCAAGATGTCGGTGAACCAGTTTCAGTTCGGGCGCACGAAGAGCGTGGCGAAGCGTTCGAAGAAATACTTGGAAGAAGCGCTGTACACGAGGCTCTTCAGGGAAGGTAGCGAGGAGGCGAGCGTTCGGCACAAGCTCAACCAGTTCCTCAAGAGCCACAAACGAGTCTACAAATGGGAAGTCGGCGATACTCTGAAGAAGCTTCGCGACCGCAAGCTCTACTACCCTGCACTCAAGGTTAGAAAGCCGTTTTCTCTTCATTTACTTTATTGGTTCTGATGTCTTAGAGTTATCATTGATTCGAACCTGTGTTTCAGAAAATTACTCATTTTTCCACTCTAGTTTCGAACTTGAGCAATTCAAATAGTTATTTTGTGCTTAGGATGGATAGGGGCCTAGATTGATGGTTCATGATTCGTCTGCTGCCTGCTTCTATCCTAGTTGGTCGCATGCTGCTTTTGGTTCATAGATTACGGTGTTGTATGGTTTTCTGCAAATTGATGCGAAAGGCTTGCTGTTTGTGTTATGGATTTAATAGGATTTTCAGCATTGCTGCATTTCGAAGTGTCTAAAATTCAAGCATGTTAAGATGCACGAATACTTGTTGAAATACCATCGATCAAAGCAACCCTCCAGTATGGATTTGCGTAGAATTCTAATTCAACACATTTTTAGCACGCAACACATTCTTGCTTCCCACTTAGTAAAGAATAAGACATAAAAATGCTGAATGTTTACTTATAAAAAAAAAAAATGCTGAATCTTTGTAATCCAATATCTATTCCCTTTATGTATGTTTGACGTGCTGTGTTTTCTGAACATTGTTCTTAAAATGAATATGATAGCTTAACTCTCTGTTGAAGTTTTTATCTCTTCAGTTCACCTAGGCATTGCATTTTTGTGAAATACGGTTCCTGATTTTTTCATGGTTCACCTATGCTCTCTTTGTGTATATGTGTGTGGAAGGTGAAAGGAGGCATATTATTTGGTCTTGATTGCATTTTTCATTAGCACAGATTATTGGATTCCTAATTTTTGATATGACAGCTTTCAGAAACTATGACTAAAAGGGGAATGAATAAGATGGTCAGTGATCACGCCATACATCTAGATCTAGTTGCCAAAACACGAGGTATTGCTGCTGCAGAAAACTATTTCATTGATCTTCCTGAATCATCAAAAAATCATCTCTGTTATGGTGCCCTCCTCAATTGTTACTGCAAGGAACTGATGACTGAAGAAGCAGAAGCTCTCATGGAAAAGATGAAGGAACTCAACCTTCCTTTAAGCGCTATGCCTTATAACAGCCTTTTGACCCTTTACACAAAAACTGGGCAGCCTGAAAAGATCCCCGCCATCATACAGGAAATGAAGGCCTCCAATGTTATGTTGGATTCTTATACATACAATGTTTGGATGAGGGCTCTTGCTGCTGTCAATGATATTGCTGAGACCGAAAGGGTTATTGATGAGATGAAGAGGGATGGCCGAGTTGCTGGAGATTGGACAACATATAGCAACTTAGCATCAATATATGTTGATGCTGGCTTATTTGAAAAGGCAGAAAAAGCACTCAAGGAATTGGAGAAGAGAAATGTCTGCAGAGAGCTCTCAGCTTACCAGTTCCTAATTACGTTGTATGGCCGAGCGGGGAACCTGATTGAAGTTTTTCGGGTATGGCGTTCTTTGAGGCTGGCTTTTCTGAAAACTGCAAACATAAGCTATCTCAATATGATTCAGACACTTATAAACTTAAAAGATTTACCAGGAGCAGAGAAGTGTTTCAGGGAGTGGGAATCTGGGTGCTCAACTTATGATATCCGCATTGCAAATGCTTTGATAGGAGCTTACACAAAAGAAGGTTTGCTAGAGAAGGCTGAGGAGCTTAAGGAGCGGGCTCGCCGGAGAGGGGCTAAACCTAATGCGAAAACTTGGGAGATCTTTTTGGATTACTATTTGAAAAGTGGGGAATTCAAATTGGCAGTTGATTGTGTTGCGAATGCAATATCTATTGGTAGGGGGGATGGTGGGAAGTGGCTCCCTTCATCTGTGGTTGTCAGAAGATTAATGGAGCATTTTGAACAAGAGAAAGATGTTGATGGTGCAGAAGGTTTTCTTGAGATTTTGAAGAAGGCTGTGGATAATGTAGGGGCAGAGGCTCTTGAATCACTAATAAGAACATATGCAGCTGCTGGAAGGACAAGCCCTGTAATACGCCGTTGGCTGAAAATGGAGAATGTTGAGGTGAATGAGGTCTGCATGAAGTTGCTTGAGAAAATATCTGTTGAGTGAGTTCTGTTTTAGTTTGAAGGGTTTCGCTCATTAAAAAAAGTTTTAGTTTGTATGGTTTCTACCGGCTATTCTGTTTCCATAATAATTCATTCCTCTTTCTTTTTAACCAATGTGAAGTGCACATGGGGTAACCATTCAAGAGTGCCTCTTCTATTTGAAATTTTGAAATACGTGACTATGGATTTTCCTTTAACATACTGTAGACTCCACTTTGACTAGTGGCTATAGACCTTTTTGTCTATGGAAGCTATGTTAAAGAATTTGTTGTTACATCTGGGCTGGCTGACACGGGCTATATATCCCAAGCCAGTGGCATGCTAATCAGAGTAGTATTGGTTTTGTTGACGATTGCATTCAATCATACCCACAGTCTGTTCAGCCCTTTCTATTGCTAGATGGTCAATTCCTTTTGCATGGTGCTAGAAAGAGCTATTGTCACAATGGTAGGGAGCCAATACTCTGGTTTCCTGCAAATTTAAAGCAGCTAAATTGTTAACAATATCATGGTCTACCTATAAAAAATTGCTAGATGCTCAGAAGTTGTTTTCTGTTGTAGTTCAATTGTTGAGTGACTCACAGTGACTTAGTGGTGATTAGATTCAATTTATGTATGGGAAGGATTGATTTCTTCAGTTGTGCCTCATAATTTCCATGAATAATATTCAGGTAGACCTAGCCTTTCACTGCCGCTGTAGAGCTGGGATGGAAATTTACCTATCAAAAAAGAGTCGGCATGGAAATTTAGAGTCTGATGTATTGTCATTAATACACTTTTAAGAGTCCGTTGAATCGAAGCACTCCCCTTTCTACCTGTAGTGAAACGTTTCTTTTGATAGGCTAAACTGCATTATTTGTTTGCCATTCCTTTCTTTACTTGAAGTTGGTTTCGAGTGATAAAGGTTTCTTCAGTGAACAAGTAGTTAAGAGCTGAGTAAGGAGGTGTGAAAGGTGACTTACCCTCAACCGAAAACCAGGAGTTGGCATCTAGATGGATTGACTGATTGTTACTCCAGGCAAATGACCTACTAGATGTGTGCTTTGGGGGTAATTAAGGCCTGGTTTGGTTATTAAGATGAGATGAGATCTCATATAATTATTATAACTTTCTTAAATTCTTACATAAAATATGATAAATAATAATTTTTTAAAATTTTAAAATAAAAATAATATAAAAAAATTATATTTTAATAATATTTTATTTAATTTGTAACTTTTTATCTTATCTCATTTCCTTTGATTACACAAATGCGACCGTTTGTTGCTTAGCGTATTTATGGTTATCTTTAACAGCAATGCTACATACAGTTGTGGAATTACAAATGCCGTCCAATCATTTTGAAAAAGAGTGGGGTATACGATTAAAAAGTTAGTTTTTTTTTTTTTTCATGTGAGTTTTATATTAATTCATTTTTTTCAAAGCGACTGCACGCTGCTTGCACAACCACGATTGCAAATATCATTTCTCTATCTTTAAATGCTCAATTGTTCCAATCTTTAATATTCACCCTTACAAATGGTCAACTCTTTGCCTAGGGTTGCCTAGTTATTAGCTTCCTGGAATTTTGATTTAAATTTTTTAGCCTAGCAACAGAAGATTTGATAATTAAAAAAAATAAAAGAGTTTCCTGAAAATTTTCCTAGGTTAAACTTATTAAACTCTAAGCTTGGTTTGGATATAAGAAGTATTTAATTTTATCTTATCATTATAATTTTTTTAAATTTTTACATAAAATATAATAAAACAATTCAATTTTTTCAAATCTCAAAATAATAATAATATTAAAAAATAATATTCTAAGAATGTTTTATTCAACTTTTATTTCAACTCATTTCATTTCAAACTATTGTCTAAACATTAGCTAAATTAAAACGAGCCATTATGTTCAACGCCCTTTATATTTGCTTGGGGGCAGACATGCAATAGCTTCTGTTCCTCTAGTTTTCTAGAGTTCTTAGATTGGTGTTGTCTTTCTTCATCCTGCTAGTTGGGTGTGTCCTTGTATATTTCCTGTATATTTGGGTTGCACCCCTTCCGCACCCTTGCTAACAGATAGTCAGATATATTATGGTGTTATGCTTTCTGACCTTGCGTAAGACGTCGTACATTTCTAACGACATTGTTGTAAGAGATTGGAGGATTCACATTAATTGGTTGAGGTTGATAGGAAACCTGTATGGTAGTATGGATTGAAATTTTGTTTTCTCTAATCAAAATAAATGGGCAATGTAGGACAAAGTTTTAAAACTCGGGCAGTAAATACGTGCAGTAGCATACTCTTGTCCCTAGAGAAGAAAAAAATGACAGAGGGTGAAGAAAACCGAATTAATGTACACTGACGTAATTTAAGTTGATTTTGTTTAACAGTTTCAGCCGAACCACTAACTACTGACAAGGCCAAAGGCATCATAATCAAGTCCCGGGGGTTAGCTTGTCAAGGCTTTACCTGCACCAGCACCTCAGTAAAAGGCTTGTCAGAGAAGAACAATGCATGCCGTTAGATCTTACAGTTTCTCCCCTTTTCTTTTCACACTCCAGTCAACACGTCCAATTACTTGGCCGGGTTAAAGTCATAAGCAAGGCTTGCCATAACCATCATTGTATGAGGAAAGGGAGACATTGACAAACCATGTTGAAGACTTGATGATGTCCTAGGGTTTGCTTGTAAATGAGGAAAATAAAGGCTGTGGTAGGGTTTGAAGTCACTCTACTAGTATTTAATATTTTATTATTATTATTTTTATATTTTTTATTACTATTAACTATTATTTAATATTTTATTATTAATTTTTTTATCACTTTTTATTACTATTTATAAATTATTTAAAATTATTTTACTACAAAAAATAGCCTAAAACTCTCGATATGAAAAAGAACACAGTAATCCAGCACTAGGGTCGGCTTGTGACCTGCACACATCTTGCAACCCAATCCAACCCAAATTGGTGGACCCCCCCTCCTCCTTTTTTTTTTCTAAGTTTGCAGCAGAAGTGCAGCAATACGTGAAAAAGACAGCCCCCATATTATTATCCAATATTCGTGGACTTGCTTTTGGATCCACTCCCTACGCGTTCGCTTATGCTTCACGAATACGTGTGGTATATTTGACTTCTAACATCTGCTGCACCGACTTGGCGTCCAAGTCAACTCTCTCTCTCTTTCTCTGTGTAGCTAGCGGTGCCTTGACGAATGAAAAAGAATCCATTTATAAGTCTGTTTATTAATACAAAAAATACGTTACTGATCATGTAAAAGTTGTGTAAATCTTTCACGTATATCAGCTAGCTAGCTAGCTACTAACGAAAAACGTTTTGTGTTTTAAATTTTTTTACGATTGTTCAAAGTCTTTGTAATCATGTACGTGTATTTTACGGTACCAATTTATAAGTAAAAGAACTACCATATTCCTTACTGCATTTGAGACCGTCAAAGACTCAAATTAATTAGCTTCATGAGCTTTAAATTAATCAAAGTGTGCTTACAATATTCGACTATTGACCCTATAGCTGGTGCTTTTCGTGACCCTTTCTCGACGTGCTTAGTACTGCTAATTACCTTTCTTTTGTGGAAGAAAATATTAATTTCCAATGTATCCAAAAGCTTAATTAAACTTGAAACCCACTTCATGTTGACTAGTATAAAATGGGCCGTGAAAAAACTATATTAGAACGAGATCAGATGATGCTTGTATTTACCAAGAATTAGATCCCCGATTTGCTTGATCATGAGAATCTGCATAGACATCCAGTGCTTTCAATTAATTGGATATGGAGCCAGCAATTTCCAAGTCTTCGATAGTATAGGAATTAACGAGCGAATATCATATGACATGTCTACATCATGATCAATATTACTTTCTTCACATTTTGTTAAAGAGGACGAGACCTCTAATTTGATTTATAGAGTAGTAGTGCTATAGCTTTCGATCGGCTGAAGAATACCTTCTACTCATTGAGCTTAAGGCCTCACAAAGTCCAAAACTAAGCTCATAAAAAGAGAAAAAAAAAAAAAAAAAAAAAAGAAGCTATATTGAACTATACTATCCCAATTACACCTCAAGGTCTAAAAGTGGGTAATCTTGACCTATCAAGAGTTAAAATTCTCAGCAAAATTTTGGGAAGCTAGTTGTCAGATCAGAAAAAGAGGATTCATATCCGGTACTTGCACCGTAATTAATTAACCAATCCATCATCAAGCTGCCCATTGGCTTCTGATCATCTATATATATACATGCTTCGATCGTATATGCATATAATATATAGAGTAATGTTATATATAGTTATATTTATGTATTTCCTGCACACTCCACTGATATGATTGGTTGGATTAATTTTTTTTAATACACAACCAATTATATCATTGGAGTGTATAAAAAAATCCATAAAAATAACTGCACATAAAATTTTTGTAATATATATATATGTTCTTGCAATCTCTATATATATATATATATATATATATATATGCATATATTGCATGCCAAGGAGGTTCACCATGGGTACTACTCTGGAGAACCAATGATCGATCAACAAGCAAAGAGTCTGTACGTCCGTCTCTACTATTAAGTCAAAAGTATTAATTAAAGTTGGTATACAGCAAAGAAGTGGACCAACTTTTACTTTTAGGGCAGGTATCTCAGTACGTATAAATATGAGTCCCATTGCCTAAGAAACTGGCCGGAGAGGGTATTGCAGTCTTTACCAACAATGGTATCAAAGTTTGACGTGCTTTAAAAATCGCAGCATATTATAAATTCGAATTCCCGTTGTACGATGATGGAATCTAACTTGCTTATGAGTCTGAGAACGTTGACACCTATTGCTTTTGCTTGAAGTACTTAAACAGTAGTTAGATGTAAGCGAAAACGTGGAGTCCAAGAGAAAAGATATATAGCTGGCAGTTGTGCACATAAACAATTACAAATTATAAATGAAGCTTAGACAAAGCTCATGTGGGAACGCATTGCAAGGTGGTGCTGCTGCTAATTAATTGCACGAGCACTGCGCGCGTAATGAGTGATGGGGTATTGTGTTAATGCAATAATCACGGTCAATATTCTTTGGGGCTCAAGTAGTCATGAGTCGCACAATCCACCACTTTCTAATTTCTTTTTTCTTTTTAGTGTATTGTTGAATATTGTTGGTGATGACATGATCCATAATCTAGCTCTAATATTAATTATATATTGTACTATTCAAAGGAAATGATGCTTAATTACTTAATTCGTATCTTAATTAAAGTCAAATTGCGGGTATTATAAGTAATTATAAATTAATTATTTTGCCGATTGAATTATATGTTTTCATCTCCATCTGGGTCCACGTACATCATGCTACTCATAAACAGAAAGTATTGATGAGGCGTAGCTCTTAGAAATTATTTCCAAAACTTCTTGTATTACAATACATGACTGGCTAAAAATTTTCAAACTAGTTAGCCAGAAATAATTATATAAATTCACAATTAGAAATAAAGGGTGACGAAAGTGTTTGGTCCATACATTTAATAATTTGGAGTAATACAGTTCACTATTAAAAGAAAATAGGGTTTATTATTAAAAAAATAATTTTTTCATATAGATCACATATTTATTTTTTTTTTTAAAAGGGTACAAGGAACTTGCATATTTTAAAACTGTAAATATCTTCTTTAATTTGAGGAAAACCAATGCCAAAGAAAGTAGGTTTTGGTCTCATAATTAGATGTTCCCCATCAATAAATTTTAAAACAAGGACAGGATAGATAATGAAGATCACAAACCACAGTACATATAATATTCACTATTTCTTTTTTTTTTTTTCCAAATTTACACATGAAGTCCCTAAAGGTGGTATATATATAATTAATTAATGAATGAACTGTTAGTCAGTCAAAAGAGAAAAAAAGAAGAAGAATAAATAGATTAACAAAGTAATTAAACTCCAAGCTCACCGAATGATCTCGAGGAGAAACCCAAATAACCCAACCAAAAAAAAAAAAAAAAAAAAAACATAAACTAATTAGGTGACTTTCCCACCTTATGATCTGTACCTATCCCTTTAGGGACACCTCACATTTCTTCCAGGTCCACCGTAGTAAAAATAATTCCCCCAAACATTGTTTATTCCCCCTTGAATGTCATAGCAATTGGGATGATCGGCTAGCACTCTCAGGTTTGATAATGGAACCAAGCTGTTATCCCAATCAACGACTTGTAAATTTCGAAAATAAGATGCTTTTCCAAACCCTTCTCCAGCAAAATGACCGCTACCCATTTGTGTCGATGTGTGAAAACCAGATGGCCTTGTATTAACAACTTCTCCTCCAAATTGCACCATACTCGCATGATCACGAAGGTGGGTAAACAGGAAAGATGGCCAGTATCCAACTAGAATTCCTGACCCGAATTCTAGCCACCAATTTCCATGCTTCGGATCCTACAAGGAAAAAAAGTTCTTCTTGGAACCAGCTTGTTTTACACCCAAAATAAATAAATACTCATTCATTACACGTTAATTATAACCCCATGTGCATGTTAACAAGCGTAGTAAAGCAATATGGGTAAAAAACGAATGTTGTAAACAAAAAAGAAAGAAAAGAAAAATGAACTTATAATGGGATCAATGGATTTATAATGATAATATAGAACGTAAAGCTGATGCGTAGGTCATGAAGCTCTTTTGCTTGGAAAATAAGAGAATCCTGCAAAGCACAAAAGCGCAATGGAATTCTGTCTCTGTACGTCCATTTTGTGAAACAATGAGTGCACGCGCATTATGCACTATAGGTTTTGCATAATGTTAATCTTGGTCTCCACCAGTTACAGCTCGATCGAAGCTAGCTCTTTAATTACTATCATTATCATTATTATTATTATATCTTTTTGGGTAAGTTTTGCATAAATATTAATCTTGGTCTCCACCAGTTCCCAGTCTTCAATGGACAAATGGGACATGGAAAGACGTGGAGGTCATTGACCATGATCAAGTTCAGATCCGACGGTCGACCGAGAGCAATTTAACCTCATCATGATTTGGTGGGACCAAGAGGCTGTGGATGCTAACTTCTAATCCCAGTGCACAAAATTGAAACGTAAAGACATATATGGAGGCCAGGAAAGATAAAGAAAAAAGGTGGTGATGGAGGTTTAAATTACCTTCCAAACCATTAAGCTAATATCGAACTGTCCACCTTTGTACGAGGATGTTGGGGAGATTGCAGCTCCAATCGCAATTCTACTGTTAGTCTGAACGAAGCCTGAGCATAACAAATTGTAACACCCGGTTGCTTGATACGCGTCCGTCTGTAAATTAATTAACAAGGCATGAATAGGTTACTTACTTACTAATTATATCTTATCTTATGCTTGAATTAAGGAATTAGCTAGGGTCACTTACAGTCCAGTACGTAAAGAATCGAGGATAGTTGTCCCCGTACAGCTCTGGGCTAACCTGCAGAAAAATTAAATGAATTAGCTAGCAGTTTCCATGGCTAAGATACAAAACCACTAACATTAATGCAGATGAGAGGTAGTTGAGCTGTGATATAACTACTTTAAATGTGGAGGCAGCATATAATATTGGTATTTAATGTGTTGAAATAATAGTCCTCCATCTGCAGCCATGCATGATTTTTCGTGTTTTGCGTGTAGCTTTCAAGAGTTCTGCATTTACAACTCGTTTTTGAACTAGTAAAAGGATTACTGGTCATACACGTCCCTCATCATAAATATTAAAATACATGCCCAAATTTCATGGCATATGGTTCAATGATCGATATGTTTCAACCAACTGATCATGCATCAAGAAATTAATTAAATGGTTTCGAAATAAATAAGTATTTTCTACCAGTCAAGCTAAAGATAATCCGCTCTATTGTGTTTACATTTGGCCAATATCGATGAAAAGAAGTGTTATATCTGTGTGTGACAGTATCGATCATTAATGCCGATAAGAAAAACTTATAAGGAAATTAAACTTGTTTGGGAGAAGATCAATGAATCTGAGGAAATATAAAGCTGTTACATGCCTGCCAACCGGCTTCAATGGTGTTAAGGTCATCGCCAAAAGAACCTGATATGACCCACATTTGAGACAAGCTGAATTCATTTTGATTGGCCACGCTGGGTGCCCACACATTTATACTTGCTTTCGCTCCATAGTACTGATTTCCACTCACATACCCAACTGCATGCTGCAACCCAAACGTCCAAATGAGGAGTAGACGCGCAACAGTACTAGTAAAATTGCAATAATCCAAAAACTAATTTGTTGTATTACTTCATTTCCATATTTGTGTAAGATAATTTCACAAGTGACTTCGGTTTTATCTAAAAGGGATACTCATAAAAAATGAAAAGCTGTTTTTTGTCACCCTTTATTCCTTGTTTTTGTTATCCTTTATTCCTTGTTCATAACAAGTTGAATAAAGTAGTTATCTTTAAGAAAGAGGAAAAGAAAGAAAATAAACAGATAAAGAACAATAAGAAAATCTCTTTTGGTTGATCATTTGTGTGAGACTTGGAGAAAGTTTCTCTGAATTTCTCAATTTGCTTATTAGTTTTCAAGTACTTACCTCATGGCCATTGCTGCTGGAGTCTCTTCTAACATGTCTTCTCGGCTTCCTTCCAAATCTTCGGACAGAGTTTGCTCTTAATATATCTTGTTCTGTCGTTCTTCTTACTGGAATTGTTCCTTCAGGACATGATTTGCCAGACATACTCCATAACTGAAAATTTTCTTCCACCACGCCTGTCGGGTTATGGCCATTTGGTCTCTCCGGTGGATCCTACAAAATCAAGCCAAAATACAGACTTCTAAGATTCTGAATTCCCTATGTTGGATCTAAGATATGAATTCTGAGAACTCCAAAATATATCAATATTGATTTCTTGCCATAATAAAGTTCAAGTACCAGTGGTTTTTGCCCTTTAAGCAGAGGATGATCAAAAGCTGGTTGCAGATGAGAGACAACGCAATCTATGTGATCACCATCAGGACTCTGCAATAAAAACAAACCCAGCATATTAAGTCCAAAACAGAGCAAATAAACAAGAGGAACTGAAAGTAAAGTTTCTATATAACAGTTGTATAAGAGATGTTCAAATGCCTGAATTGTCTTGACAGCAGGCTTGTTGATCTTTCTGAGACGAGATCTTATTATTTTGAGCTTTTGTAACTCTTCCTCCGGCCGGAAAGTCTGGTTGGCTGCTCGGTCTTCTCTCTGTTCCGACGAATGGACCGGACAAACCGAAGAAGAGACAAGAAGAAAACACACAAAAATGGAAATGATTGGGGAGATCTTACACCAGCTAGATGCCATGTTTGAGAAATTCGCTCGTGTTGTATCGTTTTCAAAATTTGTTTGTATTTGTGTACATTTGTGTTGTCCTGTTCTGTGGTCAAAATTTTTATTCCTATTTTTTCTCCATGAAGACGCACCTCCCAGTGAATCCATCCAACACCAAATGACTATTGCAAGAAACCCAATTCACTCTCTCACCATTTCCAAAGCTTTGGAATCCCAGTATGGTGAAAACTTCTACTCTCTCTCTCTCTCTCTCTCTGTCTCTCTCACCCACCCACACGCACACGCAGCTTCTAATACCTCGGTTTTATGACCTGACAGCTTGAACTTCCGGGCATGAGCTAATATAAAAACATACAAATGGTTTTGGGTTTTCTTAAAGTTTTGCCCATGTGGGCATGGAGTTATAAATACGGGGGTAGTGATGAAACCATGCTCTGTGTTTTAAAAAATTGAAAAAGAAATTTAGGAGAGAGAAAGACCGGAAGGGAAAGGGGGGTTTTGTTTGAGAGGTTGTGTTTCCGGTCTCCAATACAATGACTGAGAGACTCCAAAGCTTTTGTGTTAATTTTATAGGTCAAAATGTTACTGATCTCATCTGTTATATATTCTTTACTTTGGTTCTGAGAGCAGATAGGAATTACACTTGGTTCTGGGTTTCCAAAGTTCTTTGCTTTGAGGGTTCTCTTTCTCCCTTCCCTAGATGTTCTTTGTGTCAGCTAATCTGTCTTTTGTATTTTTTTTTTTTTTTTAATATCCTCTCTCATTTGCCATGACAATTTAAACAAGCTAGATCTAGATTATCTAATACACTTTTAGTTTTCCTAGAAGTTATAATATGACCAGTTTTTTGGGTAGGAAAATAATAAAATGGGCTGTTGCCAACACCATGTCACAGTAGTTAACTTGCAGATTGGTAGAGAGTTGTAACTTGCACATTTGGTGGGTGACCACAAAGCCAATCTTGTATAAATAAGATCTCAGTGGTTTTGTAATCTCTGACTTAAAATCTTATTTATCCGAAGTGCCATTATCTTTTTGAGCAGTCGTTTTCTAAGAGTCATGAGCCAATTTGTTATAATGTGTTGGGGCCTGCTATTTATGTTGGCACGCGCATCTGTTAATGTGCACTATGTCTCTCTCTGTGCATGCTTTTATTCACAGACCCTGCATCCATGCATGCGCTAGCTGTGCTCGATCTTTCATATAGCTAGCCCTTCAATTGAAATGGTTGGTGGCACTGTGCCTTACCTGGATTTCCTCTCTGCATTTATCTTTTAATTACTTCGTGTGCACATCGCATTTAATAGTTATAATTCACTATCAGATGAATCCAAAATTCTAGCTCTACCGACTTTTTTGGATTAATTATTAGCATTAACTAAATACATTATTTTGTGGTGTAATCTATAATATTAATTAATATAATGCTAGATAGTTTTCAAACCATGAAACTTTACTTCTAGGAAGCCACATCATCAACTATTTCACTATATATATATATATAATATGCTATTATTAAACAACAATATTTAGTGCTATAATATCACGTCATTAATTTAATTACTCTCCATTTATGGTATTATTAAATAAAAATAAAAACATAAGAAATTAAGTTATTTGTAAAGAATTAAAAAAAATTATATATCTATTAAAATATGTTCTAATATTTTATATACTTAACTTTTATCGGATGCTTTTTTGTTTTCTCAATTTATGCAATTTCGCTTTAGCACACTATTTAAATAGTTCTTATATATAAATATATCTATTCAATTATAATAAGTAGCTATATAACTGTAAATAGTAACTTTTGTTATTTTTCCGTCAACTTTTCTTATTTTTCTATTAAGTACGTTAAGTCCCGTTTTACCAAAAAGTCCTTAAAACCTTTGATCATTTGACGTGTAATTCTCTTGTAGAATTTAATGAAAGATCTTGTTTTACCAAAAAGTCTTTAAGATCTTTGAACACTTGACGTGTAGCTCATTTGTAGAATTTAATGAAAGATCATGTTTTACCAAAAGGCCCTTAATAGCCCCCCGATATACATAAATTGACGTATCTTTTTCATGTCATTTTTGTTCTACACTCATTTTTCTTTCTTTTTGTTTCAATTTTTTAAATAAAAAAATTAAAATGACTTTACTCTTTAGAACAGAAACACTTTAGAATATTCTCATTGTAAAATTAAATTTTGAGTAAATTTAACTAGTAAAATACTTAAAACACTCAATGTATAATATTAATTAGAATATAATTATTATTAATATTTTAATTAGTAGAACTATAAAATTGGATAAAAATAAAAATTAAAAAATTATTAAATTAATAATATTTTATTATTATATAGAGAATAAATAAATAATCTAATATGGGTGCAGACCAACATTGTTGAAGTTTATCTATTTTTTTATCTTATTTTTTGCCTTTCTTTAACTTTGTATTTTCTTTTCTAGACAAATTATAAGCAACTGACTTGTTCACTTTTTTTATTATTATTTAAATCATTATACCAAGTGCATCCCGTGGCTAACACATCCGGGCCATTCCCTAGTGCATGTATATATATATATATATATATATTTATGTAAGTTACATAGAAACAATATTAATGAGTATCTAAAGATTTGAAGAAATTACTTTTTGTGATCTCCATGCCCCTATATATGGTCAGAATCTAAAATGTAAAAAACCTTTCATGGTCAATGTGGAATTTTTCTCAAATATTTCAGCCATAAACACATGATCACATTTTTTTTTTTCGTTAGCAGATCGAGATTGCATGGTTATCAAGCAGGGTACGTACAAAACAACATAAAAAAGATAGATAAGAAAGAGAGGAAAAATGGGGCACCAAAGAGTTACCTGCATCATGCGCGCGCGCAACTCAGGCTTAACGTCATGATTATCTATTTGGTATTAAATAATGTAGTTTTAATTCCGAGTCTGATATAATTAGGATAATTAGTTTACCAGATCAGCTCGGGTATGCCTTTCCCAGTATTCCCTGGGTTATCTTTTTAGGTCTCTGGCAATGGTGCCTGCCACTTAGCCAGCATTCTCTTTATTGCTAAATTTATATTCTATTCTGATTCTGTTTTTTGTAATCTGCTTTGATTCTGCTTCTACTTCTCAGGTTTAATACTCACCCTCACCTGCATTATGAAAAACCATGGAAAGTATCCAGGACCAGGAATATAATATTAATGGCACAGAAGATGTTCATGTTGCTGTTAATGATTTTTTTCCTTTTCTTTTCTTTTCTTTTCTTCTAGCTTGCTTGGTCCCATGATGTGTCATTCTCATTCCAACCAATTGGCACACATAAAGGAATCTTAGTGGAGCCGACCCCAAAGCTACATGCAATGACATTAATGAAGCTGGAAACTCCAGCTAGCCCTTCTGATGTGATTCTATGTTCGACCCTAGTTAATGGTTGCGTGTTTTTAGACAAGAAATGGTTGTGATTTCAAATGCCTTAAAACCAACTTGGAAAAATGAACTTGTTTTTCACAGAAATTAATACATAGGGTACGTAGCAGATAGTGAAGGTGGTCACCAATTGAAGGGGATACCTCTGGTCGGCCTCTACTCTTAGAAGTTACAAAAACTTTGCAACGTCCCGGCCAGGCCAATGTCTTCAAGCGATCATCAGTTCATCTAAGTAGCTATTTAATTTTTGTGAGCCCTTTCAACTCCCCATATTAATTGAAGCCTTAATGGGGCTTTGAAAAGTTATACCCATAGTTTACAAACTAGCTATTGAAGTAACGTGCAAGATAATACATAGGGTACGTAGCAGATAGTGAAGGTGGTCACCAATTGAAGGGGATACCTCTGGTCGGCCTCTACTCTTAGAAGTTACAAAAACTTTGCAACGTCCCGGCCAGGCCAATGTCTTCAAGCGATCATCAGTTCATCTAAGTAGCTATTTAATTTTTGTGAGCCCTTTCAACTCCCCATATTAATTGAAGCCTTAATGGGGCTTTGAAAAGTTATACCCATAGTTTACAAACTAGCTATTGAAGTAACGTGCAAGATAAAACCAACGCTCTATACAAACGCAACTAACGTTGTAATTGAAGTCTGAACAACTACCTACCTGCATCTTTTTGACTGGTTTGTGCGTTTTTCTTCCTTCTCAAACCTTTTTTTATCTCCTCCATACTCTTCCATAACTTCAATGAATGTAGCTACATTATTAGCTACGTTAACATTTGATTAACTGGTACTATGCATGGTAGGAATCATATATAAGGATGGTTCAACGATTGGAAGATTCATCTGAAAGCTCCAGGAGAAAGGCTGCTAATTATACAGTATATTTAATTAAAGGCTGCTAATTATACAGTATATTTAATTAAGATTTCTTTGACATAAAGGGGCCAAAGGTCATATATTTTAATTTTACAAACATTTTTGGATTTGAAATTGGACACTATAAAGGATCTGTCCCACCACTGAGCGTGATCGTCAACCTGCAAGTCAAAGATGGATGACACTGAATACCTACGACCACTCCGATGCCTAAATCAGTGATAAGTGATGAATAATAGTTTAAGTATATGATCAGATAGATTAAGAGTTAACTGTTACCCATATATATAGGCATAGAGGTTCATTAGATCAACACTGTAAAAAAAAAAAATCATAGTTGCAATCATAAGTGCGCAAGTATCGCATAATCATTTTGAAAAAAGTAAATAAATACGAAACCCACATGAAAAAATATTAATTTTTAATAGTAAATCATACTCTTTTTCAAAGTGTCTGTACGATACTTACAGACTTTATGATTGTATATAGCATTACTCCATTGTAAATAAATTAAGTTCATGCGGTATCTAACCATAAGACTTATCCCTAAATTATTACTGGAGCGATCTAATTGCCATATTATGGCTTATCGACCTTAGTAACCAGGGTGATTTTGGTTGTGGGCCTTTGGTTTGCGATTTCGGTTGGGTTAAGGGCATTGGCAATGGTTTATGCATCTTTATATGCAAAATCACATATTTTGAAAATTGATTTTGCATATGAAGAAAAATTCTTATATTTGATTATGCATTTTTTGACCAAATAATAATAAAATAATAATTTTTTTCCTAAAATCTGGATAGTCCATAAAATTCAAGTCAAATTCCACATCCAAGTCCAATAAATTCAGTATACCATATATATATATATATATATATATCCAGCAACATAGAAAAATCCATACACACTCTATGTGCAATCTAATTTCATACAAATTCACAACTTGGATAATTCATCTTCATACAATTTTAGTGTTTGCAAAAAATATGCCATACAAATTCAACTTCCAACCAAAAAAACCTCCATACAAATTTAAATAAATCCCATGTATTAAAATCAAATTAATAGAAAATCCACAAAGTTGATTTTAATACAACTTGGAAGCTCCACATCAGCTCCATGGCAACACCATTCAGCTTCACAACAACAACCAATAGATACACAGTAGCTCCCAACAGTTTCCATGTCATTGATAGCAACCAACAGTACAAAAAAATGATCGAATTTGGTGCAACCAGTAGTACAAAAAGACCCAAAATATGTTACCACAGTATTTACAATTTCTAAATATCCAAAATATGTAACCATAGTCAAAACTATGTACTAGATATGACCCTATTCCTTTGTTCCTCAGTGATCTCCATTTGAAGATTATGGAAATACTCTTGCTGCACACCACTCAGCGAATCAATATCTTTGGATATAATTTCAATATCAATCTTTCTTTTTTTAAGAGTTACTAAGTCAGATTTATCTTCTTTAGCCTAAATTTTCAAATCAATTTTTCTCTTCTTAAGAAGTAGTAGCTTAGATCTTTCGTTCTCATATTTCAATTGTGACTCTCTTCTCTTCATCATACAAGTCCTCCTATCATTTGCCATTTGGCTTAAAGCCTCCTTAATTACTAGATTTTTTCTTTCGTTAGATTTTCTTTATTTCTCTCTTACTTTTTCAACTTTCTTGCCAGGAAGTATCTTACAATTGACGGGTACATTTTCCATGTCTTCCCCTAAAGGTATTGAGTTTGGAGTAATACCTGAACTTGACTAATTTTTCTTTTTTATGAGGTCCATGTATGCTTGCCATTTCAGTTGGTGCCTCAATAGATTCTAATAATGATCCATGATAAAAGTTACGTTTGAGGTTCTCTCGGTATAAGATTTTTACCTTATCAATCTACAAAATAGTTTCCACAATTAGTACTAATATCATTGCAAATACTTAATAATTAGAATAAAAAAATAGCAGTAAAAGGCATTATACCTTGTCCTACTCGGTTGCATCGCTTGGATGCATTCCTTCAACTTGGGCTAAGTTACCACAGAATTTATGGACACATTTTTGAATGATTGACCACCAATTGGTCAAAGAGGCTATAGATCGACCGTTCTTGACAATTAGGTTTTTTATATGTGGAGTAATGCTCATAAATTCTACTCCACATTTGTGTAGATGATTGGTCAGTCCCCCATATGGGATCCATACTAATGTTAAGCTAAGCTGAAACGAGGATAGTATCTTCATCTGCAGTAAATGACATACCCCCTGGCATTTTTGTTTCCTTTTTTCCCGTTGGGGTTGTGTCTCTTGGACATCAACACTTGCACTGCCCATAGGGGGTTGTTAATATCAGCTCAATCACTTTTCAACAGTGTGGTGAAGAATGGATCATCATCAATTAAAAAGTTCATCCTTCAACAAAATATTGAAAGATAAAGTGTTACTCAAATAGCACATGGGAAACAATGTATGTAGTGCACATGAGAGATTATATACAAACTGCATGCTGAATATCTTACCAGATTACATAAACATATTGTACATACATAAACAATCCATGTGGCTAAACGCATACATAAACAATTTGTATGCAAACTATATTTTGTTTTTATAAGCATGCCAATATCAAATAATGAGTTACAATATATCAGTTTGCATCTAGTCTAAATAATTCTGTTTGTTACTATACAAGAAGGTACAACCTTAGAAAATTACAAACAGAGAATGAGAAAAAGAAAAAAATTTGGTGACTTATTGCTGGGAAAAACTAAAAGACACGATAGGAAGTAAAATCTGGTATTACCTCCAACTTGAGGTAAAATTGGATAATTCTGGTTGCCATGACTATAAATAGATAGATTTTAGTTTGGGTTGTTTAGCATTTCATGTCTTTGATACAGACGATTCTAGGTTGAATTTATGGGAATATAACTTATTAGTTGAATTAATTCCAGGTTTGTCTCTTGTCATATGTATCTGTTTTTTTATTCTCAATTTCTTTGCAAACAATGTTTATGCATGCCAATATCAAATAATGAGTTAGTGAATTCGTGCAATCTGAGTTATTGATTTTGTACAATCTACATCCTCTAATGTACATTTTAAGATTAAATTTCCTGCCAATATTTCCAAAAATTCTCCAAACCAGTATCAAATTCTCCAACCCACATCCTCCAATCTAGTCTAAAGGCATGTGCAAGATCATTAATTATCAAAAAAATTGAGAGAAGAGACTACTGGATTATGTAATTACAATGACTCATTTTGTGCAATCTGACTTAGTGCATGCCAATATTCCTAGAAATGTCCCAAATCAGTATCAAATTCTCCAACTTATTTCGTGCAATCTAGTCTAAAGGCATGTACAAGATCATTGATCATAAAAATAAAAATAAAAATAAAAATAAAATCAAGATAAGAGGCTACCGCATGCATAAAATCAGGGAAATCAAGGGAAATCATTCCAAAAAAAAAAAACCCTAAATCGTTCTAGGGTAGCACGAAATTAGGGGAAACAATGAAAAATTTGTATAA
The DNA here is from genome assembly GCF_018687715.1 of Carya illinoinensis. NCBI lineage: Eukaryota > Viridiplantae > Streptophyta > Magnoliopsida > Fagales > Juglandaceae > Carya > Carya illinoinensis. The sequence continues at coordinate 33,002,165 of NC_056756.1, forward strand.
TCAAAACAACAGTAATGGAAGATGAAATCACCTTTGGTTAGGGTTTTCAAACAGTGTTGTCGATGAAGGCAAAGAGAGCAGAGAGAGAGCCGGGAGCAACGAGAGAGAGCCGTGCTATGAGCAACGAGACAGTAGCGAGAGAGCAGAGAGCAAAGAAGAAGAAACGAGCAAAAGAGAAAGGAAAGAGGAAGGGAAAGAGCCGTTTGGGAAATAACTGTTCCGATGATAGAGAAAAAAATAAAAAAAATGTTTGAAGAAGGAAAATGTCATATTCAAATATGAATAAAGATTGTTTGTAGTTATTCATAATTTTACATGTAGATAAGCCAATGCAGATGATTTTAAAGGGAATTTATTCAAATTTGAGGATAAAGATAAAGATAAATAAGTTATTACTATTACTCTAATATTAGAATCTTCAGACACCTTATCATTTTACAAGGAATTTAGAAAAACAAAAATAAACCATAGTCATCAAGTAGTAACTAAGGCCATGAAGAAAGCAGATCATGCAGTGAGTGTACATATGCAGTTATAGGGTGCAATGCAATTTAAGCGGAGACATGCCGACAAAGTTGACACAAAGGGCATTCAAGACACACGTTTTATATATATGTGTACAATGGATCTTTCCATATCATGTTAATTAGTTTTCATTGAGAAATTAACCTGTAGATTACCCCACGAGCAAGTATATATCCTTAATGCAGGCATCTTGGCTTCAGTATTAGCTTGAAAAAATCATCTTAAATTTTCAGGAAAATATATATATATATCGAGAAATCAGTAAAGCTGTATCATAAATGGGATATTGTGCAGTACATATCATTCACATAACAGCATTTATTTTTTTCCTGCAGATAATTATTAGAACTTTTCGGGGAGAGAAATGGAAAAATTGAGGATATTACATCATATCAGTCCATATGATTACCTCCTGTGACGATGAAGATTGAAGAGGGTCGTGTGCAATATATATTAATCTTGTTCGAAGCAACCATGACATTTTTATCGTTCAATGGATTCGGCATTCCCCTTTTCATCAACTTGAGAGAAGAAAAGCTGACATCAGTGTAAATGCGCGAAAGGTGGTCATAAACAAAACCAAGATGCAGGAAAAAGTCTTGCGAGTAGGCACTGAAAATCTAAGACTGCTATCATGAATCTAGCACACACCACACCTATCATTTTTGCCATTCTTTACTGAGAATTTGTCGGTCTCATATCCCACTACTTAGGGAGTTTTCACAGACAAAATTACAGAGGTCACTCTCTATTTACCATAATGATCTGATTCATGCATGCATGCTGCATGTCTTTTCGAGTTGCTTTCTTTAGTCGGAATTTTGAAGCCCTAGCTAGGTTCTTCAAATCATATGTGGTCTAAAGATTAAAAATATGCAAAATATCTCTCTTTTTTCTCCCTTCGGTTGCGGTATCAAATATTTGAAGGGGTCTGAGCAGCTAGCATGTATTTTTAATTGGATTTCTATCAAGCTATAATAATCATGCTGCCTCCAAGTTTGAAGATGAGAGATCATGCGCCTGTGGCATCTGCATAAAGAAAAAGCAATGTCATCCATTCACAAAAGGGCCACAATGTATGTATCTCAAACGACACACATCAATAGTACTGGAAGCCAAAGTCCCCCTTACTGACTACATCTTAACGCTATTTGGTTGCATTGACTCTAGAATGTGACTTGAATGGTCACCTCAAAAAGGATCTATTTTTTTACCTGTCCGTCTTTAGTTACTAATTGCTTCAGTTAATGAACATTATTATCGTACCAAAACACGGACAAAAAAAGATCATGAAATGAATATTAGAAGGGTGACTGTCAGCCCCAAATAGCAGAAAAACCGCAGTACTTTCACAATTCCATATAATTCCAAACCACAGTTTAGGGATGAATTCATAGACTCGTGCTACCCAAAAAAGCAAAAGGAAAAAGAGTACTCATATATCCCGAAAAGCTGGTTGACTAAAACCTTTCATTATATTGACTTGGAGACATGACTAGACCCATTTCTTCTAATGGGTTGATCAGAACCCTACAAGGAGGAACCATAGGCTAGCTTTTAAGGAACCAATATTCCTAGAAGCCTTGAATTTAAAAGATGACCGACATGAGGGGAATGTGAAAGAGTATGTAAGAGAGTGATCATTACCACATTGAAGTGGCCGGGGCTGTGTGGGTTTGAATTTCAAGTGCTTGCAAAGGAACTAATTAATAAAGAAGTTTCTCGTGGTGACTTGGTTGGAATCCATGACTCAATTTATTCTGAGCCGTTAATATATATGTTCAATGAACTTCAACTCGAAGTCTAAAGGGACTAAGAACTTTTCGCAAGCTAGCTTTTGAAATATTTATCCGATTTCGCTGAAAAGAGAATATAGGTTTGTGGAATCTTATGATATGGAACGTCAAGACTTTAACAATTCTCAAGAAGAAAAAAGATTTGCATTGTCTCAAAAAATATAGTGTCGAATTACTCTTAAGCCAAAATTTCCACCAATATCTCATGACTAATTACACTCGTTCCAAAAAAATGGTGTCTTCATCCAATCTTATATTAACACCGTCAGATAAGGATGCCTAATGTAAGTTTGAGCTATAACTCTTTCTAATTTGGACGTTAAGAATTTAGCAAAATATTTAGAATATCACCCAAAAAAATTCGAAATGGTAATGGTAAATGTAGCAAGATACTGGTTCTTTTCATTCCTCAGGCCAGGTTTACGGCAATCATCCAAAGCATAAGGTGATATCAAAAGAAAAAGTAAAAAGGGGCAGAAGATTTTTTTTTTTTTTTTTTTGGGTTTGGGGGGGGGGGGGGGGGGGGGGGGGGGGGGGGGGGGTGGAGCTATTTTGGAACAGAATCTAGGCATCTAACTTTACAAATTTAGTTTCAAATTGGAGTTGTCTCAAAGTGAACTCGATCTACTAGTTAAACCCGACATGAAAAGAAGAGAATAGAATCATGAGAATGAGTGGTGGTAGTTTCTGTAGGGTTTGGATGATCAATTCAAAAGAATCAAAACCACAGAACGTACACCAACTTTTCTTTTCCAAGTAATTATACATGGAATAGCTGATTATGACCAATTAACCCCCCCCACCTCTCTCTCTCTCTCTCTCTCTCTCTCTCTCTCTCTCTCTCTCTCTCTCTCTGTGTGATGGGTACATCATTTGTCCGGCCTGTATAGAAGGGTTCATTTGATATTAATTCTTTCTTCTGTCATGAGCCATATTTTAATGCAAAAGGCTCTTGAAAGCGTGGAAAAGGGCATATATATATATATGTATGAAAGGCTTGCAGGCATGGAACACATATGTTAGGCAATGATTTTGTCTAAAGCAGCATGCATGGCCAGCTTTCCTAACTGAATGAAGATATAAAGAAAAAAAACCTAAAAGAGTTTCTCAGTCAAATTAAAACAAAAGATAAAATGGCCAAAGCCAGGGTTTGCAAAGGGACATAGCTGTGAAAGATGTCGCTGATCATGACTTGATTTCCATTTGGTACTCCAAGTACTGGGGTTTGTGCATGAGCCATGATTTAGGAGGATGGGACTAGCTGTTTGGAAACGAAGTTTCTAAAATCGCTCTTTGATCATTATAAGTATGCGTGCATGGCATCGATCCTTAAAGGCCCATTCTCATGCGCCACATCACATCCCTAGCTAATACATCATCATGTGCATGATGATGATGATGTTACTTGAGCTAAATACAGAGACTGAACGGGATTCTCTTGGACATGCTTGTCATGGGGACAACATATCATGGTTAATCATACGTTGCATTCATTATTGCTGCGCATGTGCATGGCTCTATCAATCCAAAACGCAAAAAGTGGAGCTGAAAGCCATCAGCCATTAGGGTTAGTACATATATTTATAATTTGGATGAGGATAGGATTAATAAATAGCTAGGATGCATGCATGGGTTAATTTGGTGGGCTCCTTAATTACCTAATCAAACCCTAACACTAGCTAGTGTTGCTAATTAATTTGGGATTATTTCTTGAACCGAACCGAGAGATCTATGAATCGGTATCCTAGTCCATATAATAAATACAAAATGGTCCAATGAGAACATACAAGAATTTTCAGAAATATTTGAAACATTTCGTTTCTGAATAGATTTTGGTTCTTAATTAAATTAAGTCTTCAAATAATTAAAAGATTTTGTTCCTACTTATTTAAACTCTTTAATTTAAATATTTTTAAAAATTAAAAAATCATTAAAAAAAAACACTTCAACCTTAATCATTAATTAAAAAAAAATCGGTACAAAATATTTGTGCAATTTTTCGGTGGCTTTATCATTTCTCATCAGCAAAATATTCTCTTATTATTAATAAGGGTCACACACCATTTCCCTCCTAGTTTATGATTTTATTCATATATATTATAAAAAAAAAAATGTCTGTTATAACATCTTATCCCTTGATATTTTTAAAATTATAATGCTATTTTAGTAGCCATAAATATAATCTTCGAGAAGCACAACGTTTCGAAGGAACTTCCAAGCCCATTAAGGTGTCTTACTAATTGCATTTATTCACCGCATCCCAAAATCAACAAATCAAATTAAAGTGGGCCTAACTTACCTGTGGTTGTAACTCTTTGCCCAAAACCGAAAAATCGATCCATAGGAATTAGGGGTCAAATATTCTGTTGGGTTCATATCTTTGGATTGTTATGGCCTACACTGCGTTCCCAGGTGATAATTAAGGCCCAATTAAAGCCCTTTTCAATATGTTTTAAAATGGGCCAAGTTACTACTTCAGTGTTAGCCTGCTGGTGGTGATCATTATGGGCCATTTACTAGTCTGGGGTTATTTATTTTTTCTGTGCAGTTGTAGCATCCAAGAAGTCCAACCATTCCTTCCATCTTGCGATCATATGATATGCTTATTATCGTTAATGCGAACCAAGTTTTGTAAGGTTTTTAAATATTAAGATTGAAGAAAAAGAGGAGAAGGTGAGAGAAGATGAACCAGGTGCACAACTAAAATTCTAACATTATAATATTATTATTGACATCTTTTTTAGAGGTTTTGTTTATTGTATAACGTCGAGAACATTAAGAGCATTAGCGACTAGTGCCTAGTCAAGTTTTGGCTAACTTGAATAAAAGTTATCTATATTAGAGTAATCAAAATTCTATGGCTTCACTTTTGAGTTGCAGTAAATTTATTTCTTTCTCCAAATTTGGTCAGCCACTAGTCATCTCTAAAATAATATGTTACTCTAAAAATATTTTCAAATGTATTTGTTGGATAATTAGATTAAGAAAAAAAATAGTTAAAAAATAATAATTTTAAGTAAAAATTAAATTATTAATTAATACATGGAGTGTATTTGTAAAATATAAAAAAATTAAAAATAATTATTAAAATTATAATATTATATTATTATTTCAACTTTAGAATATATAATACAATGTGAATTAATATCTCTATTGGTTTTGGTCTTAGCCAAAACTTCAACTTTTAGTCAAATTTTGCACTTGGCAATGGTTAGACCATTGCCAATGCTCTAACAATGGTGTGGGCAAAGGCAAAATTCGCGATTTAAGAGAGATTCTCACATTGAATTATTCATTTATTAGCTAAAATAATAATAAAATAATTTTTTTAATATTATTGCCAACTATCTGGTGGATGATTTATTAAAGAGAAATGATATTTGTAGTTATGAAGTGCGTAAGCGCTGCATAATCATTTTGAAAAAGAGTGAGTAAATACGAAACTCAAATGAAAAAACTAATTTTTTAACATTAGACTTCACTATTTTTCAAAATGATTGCGTGACATTTACGCACTGTACGACTGCATATAGCATTTCTCTTTATTAAAACCCACTACATAAGATCTACATGAAGAAAACCAATACATAATGATAACCTGTGTAAAACTTTAAAATTGAACATGAACTCAAATTTGATCGGTCATCTACTAAACAATGTACATGAATATAGACAAAATAGAGGAGAAAGAGTTTATTTCAGCAGATGATGTCTCAAAATCCATTACATGAATATAAAGAAAGTTCATGTATAATTTCATAGGTCAATGTCATTCCATAGATGCTGCCTCATTATCAAGATAAAGTATGTATAACATAAAATATATTCTTACTGTATTACTTATAGTCACATTGCCAATTAAAACAGCAAATTATAACAGAGGACCCATCCAAACAGAAAATTAAAACAAAAACCCCAAATTCAACCCTAGATTAAGCAAAGAAGCCAATACTCGTTGGAGGGTTATGCTTAAAACAAAAAGGTTATTCAAAACCAGACGACAAAGTAGGAGGATCCATCAAAAATAGAGGACCCATTAAAAACAGAAAATTATAATAGAGGATCCATCCAAGCAGCAATGCACCAACTCTAATCCAAGTTGAACCAGGCTAATTAAACCAACCAATTAATTTGCTATTTTTAATTTGATGGATAATTAAAAACAACAATTTAAAACATCAAACTCCAAGAAAAAAAGCCAATTATAACAGAGGACCCATTATTATAAAGTTATAGAAAAATGAGAACCTTAAAATCAGAACAAATTATAATTATAGCAGATTATAACAAAGTTGAAGCAAGTTATTACTGATTTGAAAATAACAGTAAATCAAAACTCTAAAATCACCCTTGAAAATCAACCCTATAGCAAAACTACAACAAAATGAATTTCGTCATGAAATTATAAAAAAATGATAGCAAAACACACACAGAGAGTATCAAGCTCTCTAATTTCCAATGTAAGAAATTCATTGTATTAAAATAATGCGTGTCTGTACAAAACTAAAACGTCCTATTTATACCACGCCATGTACTGACTTTAATTAAAGAATAAAATAAACATACACGTGTAAAGAGTTTACGTTACAATCTAATACTCCCCCACAAGATGGACTATATATATTTAATAGTCCCATCTTGCCAATGAGATGGTTAAACTGGTACAACCCGAGAGATTTTGTCAAGATATCAACAATTTGACAACCTATCTTGACATGAAATAGCTTGATAACACCAGCTTGCATCTTTTCCCTCACAAGATGACAATCTATCTCAATATATTTTGTTCTCTCATGGTATACTGGATTAGAGGTTATGTGGATAGCAGCTTGTGAATCACAGTACATTAAAGCTGGCTGCGAGTGTGAAATCCCAAAATCTGCTAACAAGTTTTTCAACCAAAGTATTTCACAAACCATTGCCCTGTATTCTGACTCAATCGAAGACCTAGAAATTGTTTGTTGCTTCTTTGACTTCCAACTAACCAAATTATCCCCCAAAAACACTATGTAACTAGTGACAGATTTCCTGGTATTTGGGCATGCTGCCCAATTTGAATCTGTGTACACTTTGAGCTGGAAATCAATGGAAGCAGATGAGAAAAATATTCCTAAGCCAACTATGGCTTTGACATATTGAACCACCCTATTCACAGCTGCCATGTGTGGATGAGGGTTTGGAGTTCTAGATGACCTTCTAAGAGAAGAAGCTGAGGGAGCTAATGAAGAATTGGAATTAATATTACTGATCTTAGTTTGTGGAAGAGTAGTAATATTAAAATTAGAATTAGGAGTAGGATTGGGTAGAGGACCAAGAGAAGGATTTTGAGTATTATGTGAAAACAACAAATCTATAGCACAGGATGGTGTTGAAGAAGAAGATTCAAAAGGAAATACTTCTTCATTGAATATTACATCTCCAGAGATATAGCAAGTCTGAGTTTCTAAATTTAACAGTTTGTAACCCTTAACACCAAAAGGATAAACAAGAAAAACAGACTTGACAACTCTAGGAGAGAATTTAGAATGAGCATGAGAGAGTGTTGAACCAAAACATAAACATCCAAACACCCTAAGATGAGTATAAGATGGTATTTTTTGATACAAAAGTTCATAAGGAGTCTTATTCAAAAGAATAGGACTCGGAATTATGTTAATCAAAAAAACAGAAGTAAGGATGCTATCTCCCCAATAACAAAGAGGAAGTTTAGCATGAAAAAGAAGGGATCTCGCCACATTAAGGATACATTGGTGTTTATGCTTCACAAAAGAATTTTGTTGTAGAGTTGCAACACAACTCAGCTGGTGGAAGACTCCCTTGGAAGCAAAAAAAGATTTTAAAGCAAATTCAGGACCATTATTGGACTTAAGTGCTTTGATTTTGAGATTGAATTGTGTTTCAACATGAAGAAAGAAAGACTGTAGCAAAGATGCAACTTCAGACTTGATTTCATTAGATACACCCATGTAGCATGAGAATAATCATCTCCTATGGTGAGAAAATATCTAAAACCATCATAAGTAGAAATTGCCATTGGTCCCCAAATATCACAATGTATCAAATCAAATGATGCATTACATTTACGATTACCAATAGGAAAAGATACTTGCTTCTGTTTTGCAATTGGACAAGTGGTACAAGTATCAAATTCGGAATGCAAAATAGGAATAAACTGTTGTAAAGAATTCAGTCTAGAAGAAGATGGATGACCTAATCTAAAGTGCCACAAGACTACATTAGATTGAATTGAAAAATAGGATGTACGAGTAGAAGATTCCCTGGAAATAGTAAATGTTTGAGGAAAAGTCAACCTGTAGGGGCCACCTTGCATTTCATCCATCCCAATCATCTTTGAGGTTACTAGATCCTGCAAGAAACAACGATGAGGTTTAAGGATCAAACAACATTGTGATGTTTGAGTAATTTTGCTGACCGACAGGAGATTGAAAGTAAAACTAGGTACACATAAAACATTGGTGAGAATAAGAGAGGAAATTAAAGCAGCATCACCAATATGTGTAACCTAAGCAAATGTACCATTAGATAATTTGACTGACTGAGAGACAATAGCAAGCTTGTTGGTATAGAAACATGGAGAATAAACCATATGTTCTGATGCACCACTGTCAATTATCTAGAAATTCTAGTGAAATGAATTAACAGAGGCACAAACAGAGTTAGATTTACCTGAAAAATTAGGAATTGAAGCCATGTTCACTGAAGGAGGTGGAGAGGAAGCGGCTGGTTTGAGTAAGGCTAGTAATTGCTGACACTGATCCGCAGTAAGTGGCAAGGAAGACGAATCAGTGTTCTAAACAGCATTTGCAGAAGCATTGACACCTTTAGTCTTATCTCAAAATTTATAGTTAGGAGGATATCCATGGATTTTGTAGCGCTTGTCAACTGTATGTCCAGAAATGTCATAGTGACTACAGGTGTCCTTGTTATGGGTAGAAGGTTTGAAATTCCTAACTACAATGTCTGGCTTGGCAGCTAAAGCAACATAGTCAATAGATACAGAAGGAGTATGCCTCTAACTAACTAGCCTTTGGCGTTATTCTTGTATAACAAATCTAGAAGCTTTATTAATAGATGACAGAGATTCCATCATTAAGATCTAGCCTCTCATGGCATCAAATGCATCAGTAAGCCCCATGAGGAATGTCATCACATAACTCTAGTGATGATATGCAGCAAAGGTCTTGGATGAATTACATGTACATCCTCAACAGATGCATATTGGTAAGGGTTGGTAATTTAACAATTCATCCCAAAGCACCTTCAATTCAATGAAGTAAGTACTTACATCGCTTTGATCTTGTCGTAAGGTAGAGATGGCAGTCTACAACTCAAAAACATGAGGTTCGTCCCCCTGAGAAAATCTCTCCTTCAATTATAGCCACATCGCATGAGAAGAGCCAACATAAATGACACTTTGAGCGATTTTAGGGGACAAGGAATTGAGAAGCCAAGAGAGGACAATAGTGTCACATTTGCTCAACGGAGAAAACAAAGAGTCAGTTTTAGGAGGAGGATCAAGAGATCCATAAATAAAACCTAACTTGTTTCTCGCATTCAAAGAGAGAAATGTAGTTCGGCTCTAGGAATGGTAATTGCTTGTGTGGAGCTTCTCACTAACGAGGAGCACACTAGGATGATCAGTAGTCATTAGATTATAAGGACTGCGATGATCAACTTTGACATTGACAACAGAAGAGGAAGAAGAGGATGAATTGTTCTCAAGCATGATTCTAGGGTTTGTGATTTAGGCAAAACAACGAAAAATGAAATTCCAAACAAGAAACAAAATTGAAATCAAGAAAGGGAAAACTTTGTGTACCCGAAATCATATGTGGAAAGCAGAGGATGATGAGATCGTGAAGAAGATGGAATCACGAAATGGAAGGCTCTGGAAATATGAAAAGGGAAAGCAAGGGTAATTATGAAAGAATAGATTCACTGATACATATCAAGCTCTCCAATTTCCAATGTAAGAAATTCATTGTATTAAAATAATGTGTGTTTGTACAAGACTAATTAAAGAATAAAACAAACATACACGTGTAAAGAGTTTACATTACAATCTAATACACAAAGTTTCATTTACCTTAGATTTGTTGATGGAGGACCCACAAGCAAGTGCAACGACAATGGCGCCGATGAAGGAAGTGCAACGTGTGAATGTGGGAGACAAACAAATTGGAAATGGTCACATGTTTTAGTTTTGGGAGCGAGAAATAGGAAAGCTCCACTCGGCCAGAGAGAGGGAGAATGAAGAAATCAAATAATATGAGTAGATCTATTGTTACCAGCAACAATGGGAGAAAACTTATCGATTGTGTCGCGAGATCGAGTGAGAGTCGATAGGGTTCCGTTGAGATAGAGAGTTGTTGGGGTTTTTATCCAGAGAGAAGGGGCTTCTAGAGAGAGAGAGAGAGAGAGAGAGAGAGAGAGAGAAAGAACAACATGTCATGTATCCTGGAGGAGTTACTGATGGTTGTGAAGTGGCTGGATAGATGGACGTTGTGAAGTGCTCTTGGCAGAAAGAAGAGGGTTAAATGACAGTTTTGTTGGTTAGAAGTATAGTAAACCGTAGTCGTTTGGTTAATGTGGTAAATGTTTATATATTAGTAGATAAAACATAGTCATTTGAATTAGTAGTGGGAGAAGCAATGATGTTAGTCATTTGAATTAGTAGTGGGAGAAGCAATGATGTCGTTTTACAAGTCTATAGCATATATGTTGTAATGAGCAAAATGTGATAAATGAGGTATAAAGAGCTCCATGAGTTGAGATTGAGGCCAACTCTAGATTGTTGCTCATTCTTCTATTTTTCTTCTCTTCTTCTACTTCTGATCATCTTCTTTTTCTACTCTTCCATTCTTACTTTCCTGGCAGGTGACTATCTCGAATAAGTCATTACTGAAGTGGGCTCAATATGCTCAGCCATGGTACACCGAGAATTTGATACCAACTATAATGAGCCCGCTTCAGTAATAACTTATTCGTAAAAAAGAATTGATATAGTACAAATGACTTGATGAAAACATTTTTAGAATCTGACATACTATATCAAATTATGTTATGCAGTTTATTAATTTATTTTTATAAAATCTATTTATGACTAAAGTATTTATGCAATTCTTATATTGTTTCCATCGTCACTATTTGTAACTCCTTTTCAACATTGCTTACTCTTTTTATTTTTCATTTTTATTTTATCTTTTTTATTTTCAATTCTTTGCTTGCCATTTCAGGGACTGAAATTTAGGTATGTGCCATTACCAACGTGCCCCTTTGGAAGACAACCGACGTTTCACTAATCACAATGTTAGGATCACTATTAAACGTGTGATTACTGAACATGCATATTAGTACAAATAAGTTTTTTTATTTTTATTTTTTCTCTTTAAGTATTTTTTAAACATCCTTAGTAATTAAAAAATAAAAAAGTAAAAAATAAATAAAAATTTAGTAATAGTCACTTTATTGACAAGAGATTGAGAACAAATGATCGATGACACAAGTCACTCAAATATAAAACACTAAATACATCAATATATTTACACTCATACAGTTAGGAAAATAATTATCAAAACTTCCAATATTTGATACGATTTCCAACACTTGGCCATTATCATCCACTATATCCAAGATAAGTTACATTAGTACTACATGATCTTAAAGCACTACTTCAGTCATTAATTTTATAGATTCCATAGTCTCTGGTATTGTTGACACAGAATCTCTCACCACCTCCAAATGCGTCCGTCGTTATGTATTCAGGAAAAGTGGAGTCGTCGTGACTGAGTTTGGACATGCGTGCACCACTCATATATTAATATCAATTTTTTAGTAGTACTGTTGGCGACCAATCCTCTGTGCATCCTAAACTTGGCTCCCTTTTGATTCTATTGGGATCACAAATTTTAATTTTTTCTTTCAATATATATAAAATAGCCAGTTTAAGTATATTTAGTAGGAATTTGCGTGATAATTTGGATAAAAATATCCCTTACCATATATGTTGATTCGACTTATAAGGTGCTCCTGCAAGAGTCTTGAGTTAGGCTAAATTAATGTCCCTGCCACATATTCGAATTGACTAAAATACCTCTACAACAAATAGAATTGGACATAAATGACTTTGATCCAAATCAAACTAGCTAGCTTATACAAGTAGAGATTTTTAGAACGACCTCTATCTTCATTTTTTCTCGCACTCCCCGCTCTCTATCTACCTTTTTTTTATTCTTCGTTATTCTATTCTCTCTTTACTTTCACACCAAATATCTATGGCAGTTCTGTTGTTGTGGGTCAGAGATGGAGATCTTTGGTGGGCGTTGGCTTGATGGTTTTGAGATGGATACTTCTTGTGGGAATTTCTGCTGTGGACTTGATCAAATACTTTTGGCGATCTAATATGCTTTACATGCTTAGGAGCCAACCAATTTGATTGGGTGTTAGATTCTTATAGATTGTGCACAACATCTAGGCATATAATGCAAGCAAAGTGCTCACCCAACGGGTGTGGTCAGATGTTGCTCACTTGAGGTGGTGAGCAGTTTTGACTTAGTCATGTGCCTCGAGATGACTACTTTTGCATACATCACCATATTATTTTTTTGAATGCTCACATCTAGGAGGAGTGCTTATCGGGGTGAGATTTTTTAGTTGCTATTTGAGAGGGAGCAATTTTGCTCTCCCAAGCAGGACACCCTTTTGTCTGAGTGCAAGATGTTATTGCTCGCCCCAATGGGAGAACCTTTACTTGCCTCGAGGTACGAGCTGTTGGTTCTCACCTTGGTAGGTCTGGGCACTCTTTGGTCACCCTAAGGGTTGGAGAAGTCTTTGCTTGCACCAAGTTTGAGCACTTTTGCTGACATGAGATCGGATACTTGTGCTCTCTCTTCGAGTTGCAAGCAGTTTTTGCTCATGCTGGGACGCGAGCACTTGCTTTTTTGGAACACGAACAAAAGTGCCTTACTTGCCCACAGAGGATGAGCATTCATTCAATGCTATCACTCCCCCTCCTGGATGTGAAGACTTTAGCTCATATCTTAGCAAGGTGCATGCCCTGAGCAAAGTACTTGTTGTTGTTGCTCACCCATGTGATCGGATCACATGCTTCAGTGTTGAGCTCCTGTGACAGCCTCGACCCCCACGTAACGGAACTCGAGAATCGAGGAGTCAGAGATTATGACAATGCAAGTCATATATCTCAACGATAAGTGTCAAGTGATTGTACATGCAGAAAGTATATAACAAAAACGCAATGGAATAATTAAAATCAGTCAACTAAGTATTAGAATTTTTAAATACAAAATTTCAAAATAAAATGTCTTTAAAAGTTATATAGTTATCCAATATAAAAATAATATAAACCAAATACAATAACCAAAAGCAGGAAACAAATCCCATCCCATGAGAAAGTGATCCCCGATCACTCATCTGGCAAAGCCACATACTCAAGCTCTGCATTCTCATTTGCATCAAAATCTAAGGCATTAAGAAATGGTACCACAGGTAAACAATAGACCAAACAACCTAAGAGATAAAAATATATTCGTGCAATAACAAATATGCATGCATATGATGAAATATGCATGATACCCAGAAACATCATTTTTTCAAAAAATAATTATTTTTCAACACATGCCAAAATCCCATTTGGCTCAAAAATAAATCCATTAAAACATATAAGTCATTTTCCCAGAAAATGGTTCCCATAAATCAATTTATCCAAAACCCTACCATATTCTCAGAAAATGACTAAAATATCCAATTAACACTGTAGGTGGGAATAATAGGTAGGACTCTACCATCATCCCTGCTTACCACCATTCCTACGTTGTGCACTATAGGCAGAATTCTACCACCGTCTCTGCTTACCACTATCTCTACAGTTGCTTTTACCTCTCTTTTCATCTATTAGAACACTATAGGTGGAAATTACATGCGAAACTTTATCACCTTCTCTGCTTAACACCATCCCTATCGTGTGCACCATAGGCGAGAATCATAGTGGGGATTCTACCGCCATCTCTGCTTACCACCATCACTACTGCATGCACCGTAGGGGGGAATTACAAGCAAAACTCTACCACTATTCCTACAGTAACTCTCTCTCAAACTGTTCAATCCGTTCATTTCAAATATATCCAAAATCATTTATCACATGAAAATCTCGTTTTCAAATATACACATGAACATGCATGCAATTATATGAAAATCCAGTTTTCATTTACAAACATGAACATGCATGCCATTATACAATGTATATGAGACGATACAAATAAATAACAGCCAACCAATCCCAATATAAACTAATCACACAAACAATTCCATCCTCCAAATCCAATTGACTCCCAAACTCCTCAAACTCTATCGGGCACAACTAACCAGATCACAAGGATTTGTTAGTGTAAAATATATTTAAAGTTCGAAAAGTTGTTTAAAAATACTTATAGTGCTATAATATAATTTTTAGAGGATCAAAGAGATGCAAGAGGCGGCGACAAAGTAACGTAACAGTGCAAAATGCATTACGGTCGTGGGTCTCAAAATACCCAAATTTGAACAGAGACAATCAAAGATTAGGGAAGGTTAGGGTAGAGCTTATGGGTATTGGTAAAGCTAAAGGTAGTGGTGGTTGGTCGTGGGTGGCAGCATAGAGGGCAGTCGAAAGCCAAAAAAGCCAAATCAGAAAGTGAGATGGCTGGGTTTCACCAGTGGCGGATTGGGGCTGGAGAAGGGTGGTTTGGGTTACCGGAGCACTAGTGATAAAGTGGTGAAGATGTGGTGGCTTGGGGGTGTGCGCAAGGGCTAACGACAGCGTTGGAAGGGCTGAGAAGGGAGGGGGAGGGTCGCCAGTCGGTGGAAAAAAGAATGGGAGGGGTGGTGTAGTTCACGGACGGCATTGGGTGGACAAGAAGAAAACTGACGAGGAGAGGGAGAGAGAGTGGTTCGCGCGCGGGGAAGAAACAAAGGAGAAAAAAGAAAAAAGAAAGAAGGAAAAAGAAAAAAGAAAAAATAGGAGAAAAAGATAAAAAGAAATGAGATCTAGTCCTCATAACTTAAATCACGAAATTGATCCAACGAAAAGAATTTCAAAATGACAAGTTTAATAAAATAATTTAAACGTAGTGACTTAGTAAAACAAAATATTAAAATCCAACAATAAACTAATTAAAAATAAATAGCATTTTAAATGATGAACAGTAATAATAAAAGACTTTAAATTAAATTCCACAATTAGAAATAATACAATAATATTACTAAAATAATATAAAATTTAAAATAAGAACGCTCATAATTATAATAAATAAAATAATTTACTTAATTAAAATACAAATAAATACAATATATCACTACTCCACATAACTGGATCACATAGTCGAGAGCCGAACTCGAACGTGATCCAATTCAATTTGGGCTACTCTTTACATGCTCAGGAGCTCCCCATCCGACGTATTTGATTGGAGGTCGAATCACATGCTCTAAATCTGAGCTCCTGCGGGACTCGTTTGATTTGCACTATCAGAACGCTTCACGAAACTCTCATTCTACATATTCAATATTGGAGGTGTACATATACAAATATATGACGTGGGCATTAAGAAAAAAATATTTATGAAAGTGATGGAACTGCAGCCACCGACGCTTTAATTAATACGCAACAATCGAAACATGAAGATCTTCCTGTCTGTTCGCTAATCTTGTATGATTTGCAAGGGAACCGTACCTGCATATATCACAATTCAGCTTTAACTATCAATTATATTGATTTTAATTACTTAATTAAGAGCTACTTTTGTTAATATTCCTCTTTCCACTTGCAAGCACCCCACCGCTTTCTACTTTACGTTGTTCTCAACTAAAAAAATGTTCCATGTATGGTCAGTGTCACACTAGTCCAAAATAGACTGGTTTGCCTTTTTTTAATTAATTAGGTAGTGGAATCTTTAAGTTTGGAAGGTAAAGGACGAGGTTGAGATCATTAGGTTGAGCAGTAGTGACTCCTTCATGAGATCAAAACAATGGCCTTATTAAAAAAAAAAAAAAAAAAAGACGCAACGTATGAATTATTTAATATAATTCTTTAATATTATTCTTCGTGTAAAACTTTTAAAAAAATGTGAGATTATACATTACAAATAAAAAATTTAATATTGTGCCTATATATATGTTTAGGAATGGGATAAATTCCTGTAAAAAAGTAGAAATTATCTTAATTTGAATGCAAACCATTCATGATCAACATATAAATATATATATATATATATATATATGTTCTGGTTGGTAGATATCACTACAACAAATTTGATTTTTAGGGATGAAATTTAAATTTCCTCCCTAAAAAATATTTTAGAGATGAAATTTAAATTTCGTCTCAAAACATAAAAAACCTTATAAATCAGTTCAAATGGATAGATATTAGTTCAAACATGAGATTTTGGGACGAATTAGATTGTCTTCAAAAGTCTAAATCGTTCAAATTAAAATTCGAACAGATAATTAATCTATTCGAATGCAATATAATATGTTTGAATGGTTATTACCTTGTTCGAACGAGATTATTTAATTGTAATAATATATTATTAAAATTGTGATAATACATATTTTTTCTATTAATTTGTTATCATTTTCAAAGTAAATAAAAATGTATATATATATATTATATATTATGATTTACAATGAATTAAAATATTTACGAATTCATAAATTAATTTTATGTAATTAATTTAAAAATATTTTGGTTAAATAAATATTATTTTAAAGATGGTGTCATTTTTTCTATTATCGTGAACATTAAGTATAATGAAAAGAAAATATAATTAACAATAAAGAAGCTAGCAAACACTAAAAATAAAAACTATACATTAATTATATTCCAAAAGGAGTTAGACGTTTTATACAACATAGAAAAAGTAAAATAATAATTAATAATATATATTTGTTAAGTAAATCAAAATCCTTTTATAAGGTATATAAGCGTCCATCCAGGTCCTTAAGCTTCTCCATGATGGGCTCAATGAACTCATGCTTCATAATTTGGCAGTGCTCCGCCAATAGAGCTCGTACCTCATCCAAAGTAGCCCCAGCAGGATGTTTCTCATCACGGGCAGCATCAGTAGAAGCTGGATCAGTAGGCAGTGGCAAATCCTATACTGCATGAGTCTTCTGCAAGTGACCCTTGTTCTTGTTGAATGTGATCTCGTTAACGGGCCCCATCTGTGGCGACCTCCACTCACTCGAAGTCACTATAACCCCTAATTGAAGTAAGAGGTTAGATATCAGCAGTGCAAATAGTAGACTACCTCCACCCAAATAGCGTGACTCTGTTTGAATGCGGAGGAAGAAATACAATGCCAGATTAATCAGCTCCCCATGTGCTATCCATAACAAAAATCTGGCCCGCTCGATCCCAAAATCAGTCTTGTATTTTTTCGGATCAATGTTATACCTAACAATCAGATTAAACATTCTTAAATTCTATTCGAATGGCCTTAAATTTCATTCGAATGATATTAAATTCCATTCGAACGAAATTGAGCCAAATAGATATGGCTAAGTTGACTCAATCCCGAATTTAAAAATCAAGGATTCACCATAATCTTTTATTTTTATCGGTAGAAATGATTTAGGAGTAAAACCCCATCATTTCTACCAACCGATTATTTTTGTGTCATTTGGCCCCAAAACAACAAAATGAGGTCGAATTAGTTCAAAATCTGACACCCTCAAAACCAATATTTATTTTTAAAAAATAACAAACCAATAGACAAGATGAGGACCCATACCTCTTGTTCTTGGAGATTTGAGGACTTGGTCAGAGTTGGTGGCTGCACTGTGGCTGCAAATGGCAGAGGAGACGATCCGACGGTTTGAATGAAAGAACACGAAATGAACGGAGAAGAAATTGTATCGCGACTTATGTAATGCCATTTCGTTCAAGCGGTAAGGGTGTTCGTTCAAACGAAATATAAAAAAATACATTTTATATTATTAATACTAGTATATAATACTAATATTAGTAATAATAAAAAATTTCTGGACTAGTATATATAATATAGCATATATATAATATATATTAGATAACTATATATAGTACATAGTATAGAGTATTATATATATATATATATATCCTACATATATTATAAGTAACTAGTATATATAATATAGTATATATTATACATTAGATGAGTACAAAATAGTATATAGTAAAACATTGCATTAAATATAAGTATAAAATACATATATTTAATATACTTATATTGTATATTAGTAATATACTAAGTACTTAGAATATATTATAAAGTATTATAGTACTATTAGTTTTCATATATTTATGCTATTTGTACTATAATATCACTTAGTATTATACTTATAGTGATACTAATAAGTATAACACTATTAGTGATACTAAATAAAATATTATACTATTAGTAATACTTAATATTATAGATTTATAATAAACTTAGTAACTTAGTATTATACTATTAGTGACACTTAGTATTATATAGTGTATATAGTTTTAATATATACTAATAATAATATTGGGTGTATTATGTATACTTATATATTGCTATAATTATCTATTCGAATAACTTCAAAATAGTTTGAATGGAGATAAAGTCTATTTGAATGCATTTTTTTTTTTATTAGAGGGAAGTTTCGAGCCAAATTATGGGTATATGCTGGAGAATATTCTATTTTTTATTCGAATGCTAATATTATTTGTTCGAATGGAAAAATATTGGAGAAAAAATTCACGATTTTTTTATTTTCCCGTTCGAAGTTCTAAATAATCCGTTCGAACGAAAATTCATATATTATTAATCTGATCATTTCATTTTTACTCGGATTGAAGTTTGAGAGAGAGAACATGGTAGACACCTTTAAGAGTGTGTTGTGGAGAGAGAGAGAGCTTGAAAGAAGAGTGCGAGAAGAGATTCTTGAGAGAGAAAATAGGTACACCAAGAGGTAATATGTTTTTATTTGTTATTTTTCATTCCGATTTTCATTTATACTTATTTTGATATTTGTTGCATTTATTCTTGAGATAGAATAGAGGTTTAATGTGTTTTATTTATAGGTATTGTGGATTGATATTTTTATTGGATTGTAAAAATTAGAGGTAAGTTTTTATAATTTTCTAAGTTATTTTATAATCATATTTAGGTATAATCATATAGTTTTCAATGAATTGTATTGAAATATGCTATCATGTATGTAAAAATTGGATTTGGTAGTTTAGTTTTTTGCTCTGTTTCGTTATTGATTTCTGGCTTGTTCCCATTCGAACAGAATGAATCCCGATTGAATTGAATTTACCCAATTCGAACGGAATCTTACTCGAACATAATTTTGTTCGAACATTTGACTAATTTATTCGAATATAATCAAACTCTTTAAAAACTCTAATTAAAGTTATTAATACTTAAAATATACTTATAAAATATTTAATTAAAAATCTTTAAGCACTCTAATTAAAACAAATCATTTGTAATACTTAAAATATACTTATAAAATATTTAATTAAAAAACTATAATGTATAATTAAAAATCTTTAAGCACTCTAATTAAAACGATTAATACTTAAAATATACTTATAAAATATTTAATTAAAAATTTATAATTTATAATTAAAAATATTTAAGCACTCTAATTAAAACAAATCATTTGTAATACTTAAAATATACTTATAAAATATTTAATTAAAAAATTATAATTTATAATTAAAAATCTTTAAGCACTCTAATTAAAACAAATCATTTGTAATACTTAAAATATACTTATAAAATATTTAATTAAAAAATTATATTATAAAATTAAAAATCTTTAAGCTCTCTAATTAAAAAAAAATTCATTTATAATACTTTAAATGTACTTATAAAGTATTTAATTAAAAAATTATAATGTATAATTAAAAATCTTTAAGCACTCTAATTAAAATAAATCATTTGTAATACTTAAAATATACTTATAAAATATTTAATTAAAAAATTATAATGTATAAAATACTTGTAATGTAATTTTGCAATGTATTTGTAATTTAGAATGTGATTACAATAATTATTCTGTTTACTACTGAGTTGTTGGATTTGCTAGTTATTTTTACATACAGTTAAACTTTAGACCCGTTCGAGAGTTATGACCAAATATTCTCTTAAAGAATGTTTGGGTACAACTCTTGAATTGTCCAAAGTGGACAGTTTGAGATTCTATTATCCATATGGCATATATATTCAATTAAAACTCATGTGTTAGTCAATTAAAATTTTGGTTTAGCATTTTCTTACATTTTTCGAGTATGTAATTCGTAAGTTTCTCGACCCATGAATAGGGTCGACTAGCATACTTGGAGAATTGTAAGGAAATGCTGTCGAAATTTTGATGTAAGTAGAATAATATTTATTGATGTACATCAAAATATAGTGAAAATTTGAGTGAAATCTCACAAGAAGTATATGCTTTGGCATGTGGTCCGTCTAAGCAGGTCATCCAATATTCAGGATGTTTGGTGTGTGGATATAGATTTCACATAGCAGACAGAACGATATAGGAAAATTCAAAATTGTAGAGTCGTAGTCGAAGGAAGCCATGAGGATGATAATATTGATTTTTACGAAATTGTGGAAGATATCATAGCGTTAAAGTATGTGAGAGGATATATAGTCTGGTTATTTAAATGTAATTAGTGGGATGTCTCAAATCCTAGGTTGGGAGTGTGTAAGGATGAATATTTTGTAAGTGTCAATACAACTCACAAATGGTATGAGGACGATCCTTTCGTTCTTGCTTGCCAACCAAATCAAATTTTTTATTTAGATGATCTAGAGCACGGAAATCCATGGCAAATAGTCGAGAAGTTTGCAACAAGAAATGTATATGGTTATATTCCAGAGGTAGACAAACCACATGAAGAAGTTGATAGTCTAGACTATGAAAAAGCATATCAAGAAAATAAATTAGACATCAATTTATTTGTTGATCTAAGCCAATATGACATGACCCCATTGCGCAGAGAAGATGTTCAATCCGAAGTAATTGAAGGTGAAATGTCGGAAGAACATGAATCAACTGAAGTGCCTATCGATGATGAGAGCGACTGGTCCAACAAAACTGATACTGAATGATTTTCAAAGAGATATTTGTATAGGTATAATTTTTATAAAAATACGAAATATATCTTGTTCGAATAATAATTTATTATAATTTCATACATATATATCTCATAAACGCAAAAGAATATATGAGCCATCCACACCCTTTACTAACTTCCCGTGTGATTCACCTGCCAACAATAGTGGGCCAACATCACTAGAACCAGAATAAGGTATTTTATCACTATATATCTTTCAAATAAAATAATTTAATTAAAACATATGCTTTAATTATTGTATATATAGCTGTTGTAAACCAGGGCCGAGTTAGAAGTATTATGAAGGGTGTCTACATAAAAAAAGTAAGGAAAGTGAGTAAAATTAAAGTTGATATACTTGATGATCACACCGGCGGCTCCGAGGATTCAGCAACTTGGCTTGCTTCTTACGTTGGTACCCTTACTCGCACATATGCACCGATAGCTACATTATCCTGAGCTAAAGTTTCCTAAGATATGAAATACCACATCAAAAATCGTTGCCTGATAATAAGTTACTTTGTATAACATGTTAATTTAAATAACTTTTAAAATTATACTAATTGTTTATAATTTTTTGAAGGACGAGTTTGAACAAAATTTTGGCCTACGAGAGGATCGACTAACGATTGAGGAACTGATGTCGAATGCATTCCAGAGGTACAAAGGTTGATGCCAGGCACACGATCAGAAGTTCAGTGCTACGACAGAGACGCGTCAAAGTCCATTCCAAGCAATACCACCAAACGAATGTGAAAAAGTTTGTGATATGTTTGAAGATTCTGCTTATCAAGTAATTTCGATACTATCTTTTTTTAATAATATATGATAGATGTATTAAACATAAAATTATAATACCTTTTTTTAGCAATGGAGTATGGTGAACAAAGCAAATAGATCAAATTTAACAATATACCATCATGTGGGTTCTCGATCTTTTCATCGCTTGTAAAAAAAAATGGTAAGTTATCCTAGTCCCCATTAAATATTAATATATACACTTTTTTTTATTTAAATTCTGATATAGATTTTCATTTTTCAGCAAGAAGAAAGTCCTGCTGACTATGATCTGACTCAATTGTATACTAAAGTACATAAAAATCGTAATGGTGTTTAAAGCAATCTTGGAGCAGAGACAAATTATGTAAGTTTAAGTTTATTTAATTCCATTGTCTAAAGATATTTTTGTTACTTATATTAATTTTAATTTTTAATTTTTTTTGTAGGATAAGATAATATCTCTTAAGGAAACTATTGCGGATCCATCTGGTGAATTATTTGTCAACGATGCTCAAATTTTGTCTCAAGTTCTTGGATCACGTTCTGGATATTTGAGAGGCTTAGGACGTTGTGTGAAGCCATCCTCAACATCGTCATCTTCTTCTAAAGTCAGATCTAATGATGACAAGACTAAAGAATTAGAGAAAACTGTACTTGAGATAAAAAGATTAGATCAAGCAGCAGATTTAGAGGCAAGATTAGAAGAGAGGTTAAAATTAAATAACCAAAAAATATTTGAACAATTCTAGTAACACTACAAGAAATCAGGTCATTTGCAGCGCTTAAAATCGTTGCAAAAAACCATATAAAATGCTGCATATACCCATTTCCAGCGCTCTTAAATTCCTTGCACATTCGCCGCTATAATCGCGTCTTTTTTGCCCAAACCAGCGATACAAAAAATTTCGCTGCTTAAACTACTTTTAGCAGCGATTATTTTTCCTTGCTACCTCTCCGAACATCGTTGTAACTGCCCTCATGCCCATTAATACATATCGCTAAGAAATCTCAATTGCAGCATCTAAAATCCTTGCAAATACTCCAAAAATCGCTGCAATTGATATCAGTTATTTCCAGCGAAATATTAGAAATTGTTGGAAATAATTTTTTCCAGCGTAATTTGAACGCTAGAAATATGACCAAAAGCGCTGCAAATAGGAAAAATTGTTGCAATTGTGGTTATCCATGTCTGCAAAATCGTTGTTAAAGTGTAATTGTAGCATTTAAAACCGCTGCAATGAATATACAAAGCGCTGCAATTACTCTTCTATTTCCAGCGATTTTAAAAAGAATTGTTGCAAATAATATTTTCCAGCGTAATATAAATGCTGAAAATTGAACCAAAATCACTGTAATTACTATACAAAGCGTTGCAATTACTCTTCTATTTCCAGCGATTTATTTAAGAATTGTTGCAAATAATTTTTTGCAGCGTAATATAAATGTTGAAAATAGAACCAAAAGCGCTGCAAATATGAAAAAAATTGTTGGTTTAAAAAATCGTTGTTAAAGTGTAATTGCAACATTTATAATCGCTGGAACTTCTATAAAAATCGCTGCAATTGACGTTTTGGTTTTTTTTTTTTTTTTTTCGATCTCGCCAGTTACGTTGGTTATATATATAACCATCATTTTCGAACTTGATCCAAAATATAATTTTTATTTATCATGTTCATGTCAGTCACTAAATAATTATTTAATCAATTTATTACGTAGCCTGAAATAATCAATTAACTTTTTTTCAATACCTTAAACTTCACTTAATTTAGATCCTATAATTGTTGTTAATTCATCATTCATTGGCATCACCACAATTTTAATGATCCTACATGAAACGATCACACATACACTTATGACCAATTCTATTCTAAGTTGCTATATATAACACTTATAGAACATCCAACACCCAATTTAGAAATAGGAAACATAAATATAAATTCTAGGCACTTTCATTATAAATCTATTATTTTTCATTGAATATAATAAATCAAACACATTCATTCATCTAAATCCAGTGGGAAATTCACATTAATGTAGTTATGGGCTATATACATTGGGGTGGACCAATTTCTTCCTACAACTTACAAACTACTAAATAAATCCCACTGCCATTTCTTGCTTCTAAACATTAATTGAAAATATCCACATTTATTCAATTTTGTTCAACTGTCCTGCTCCTCTATGGAGTAAAATTAATTCATGTCATCCATAACAATGTGCACCTGGGCATTGTGGCTTGGATAGAATAGCTTCAACATGTCTGAATCATGTGGGGGAGGATTCAAACTAAATCATTTTTTAGCCTTTCAATCTCTCCAACTCCAATCTGTCAATGAATGAAGAGAGCCGTTACATAAACCGATTATTTTCATAGAGCAAACATTCTATTTAAACATAATGTCATACTCAAATTTGAAAACTAACTTTAATGTTCCTTCATCATTGCCAAATGCCAAAATAAACCTAAAGTATGTTAAAAACAGTCATATCTTACAGTCATTTAAGCAAAACACTCTTCACAATACCCATAGCAATTTTAGCAAAGCTGCTTGTAAATAAATAGACTGTAAAGATTTGTGTAAGAAACTTCACAACCGTTCTATATATTTTAGTTGTGATTTACAAACAGTATATATATATGCATCTGAAACTAATTGATGTACAAGCAATTACATGCAGTACTCACATTCAACTAGATATGGCTGTACATATTTATATTAAAATTAGCTATGTTGATGACTGATAACTTGATTTCATTTCAAATCAGTGTATCTTCTACACTGTTGAACCCAAAACAGTGTAGTAAATACATCAAGCTTAGATCATAAAGCAACGCATGTACTCTGCAAATATAGGTTGTGCTGTGGTTCTAATCATACTGCAAAAGCGCCTAGACATCGAAAATCACTTGGTTCCAGACTCTAACAGAAAGCCAAAAAGGTTATGAGAATGAATATTACCTTATGAAGGCAAGGCCACATATCAGAGATATTTTTGTTTAACCAGTCTACCTGCACAATTGTGTAAATGATCAACATGCTAATGAAATTTAATTAGCATAAAGCAACCACAGAAAGTATGGTATAAAAGTTCTAAGATGGCTGTATGGCAATACTAACTTGATCATAATCAGGTTCTTCACCCAGAAAAAAATTTTCAGCACAACAATCTTAAGTCCATATTACACTCCATAATTTCTATCATCAAAAACTTTAACTAGCTCTTAAGCTTAATAAAAAAGATGAAAAGAAACAGGTTATTTCATCTAAAGGTCTCCAACAAAATGCTGTTCACAAAATTCTCCATTTCTCAGCATTGTGTTGTTGCTTTTGCCTGTGTGAGTTTAAACCAAAAAATATACACTTAAAAAATAGAGAAATGTAAAAAAAAGCCCATAAACGTATTAATAAATCTGAAGTACATATCAGTTTAAGTAAGAGAATGATAATGTTGTCTCTAAAATATGAATAATTTGGTATGAGTCTATAGAGTTCTAACTTATTTGTCAAGTTTGATAAATAATCTGCACTTATACACACAATTGAATGAATATGGAAAGAAATTACAGTTATAGTATATATTTTTAACTATTAACAACAAAATGCATAAATACATATGAGAACAAATAAGCATACAAACATGCTTATTTGTAATCATCACCCACATTCAGCCCCCCCAAATCCAGAAATTCTTGTTCCGATCCAGTGGCTAAGCAAATTATCATAAAGACCCACAAGAAGAACGTCAAAAAGAGAGGCTGATTTTATACAGAGAGCTGCAATCTTGTTTTGCAAAATTTTTTATCTAAACTTTATCCAAAAAGAATACACTCTGATATTCTATTGCAAAGGCAGGCTTAAAAACAACAAAAAACCTTAACTATGAGATTGCATATAAACATAAATTTACAATAACATTAAACAAGTCCCAATTGGCATGATCTTTCCAGGCTTATAATGCTACAATCTTGTGCTACTATATATATATAGTAAGGACAGATGCAAATGAACATTTGACCTGCTGAACAATATAAAAATCAAGAAATGACTGTTAATACAGCAAAATAAGAAGCTAAGTAAATAACAATTGTGTCTGTTAAATTGTTGGTGAAGACACCAAGGCTTCCAGTTTTTGGAGCTCTAAGAATGTTGTATCAATTAAGGAGATCAGTACTATCAAGTTTGAAAATTAAACAGATATTTCTAGTGTCAAATGTCAAATACTTCAAAAGTAGTAACTTTTAATGTTCCTATATGTCTAGATGCTAGAACTTGGGGTGTTCTCTTTAGCCTATAAAAGCACGAAATTTGAAAAACATAAACAGACCAAGCAAGAGGATAATGAAATCGTGAGCATTGAATACAAGTCATTATGCACTACTAATTGAGACCCTCATAATCACAAAGAAATGGACAACAGACAGAGTTTGAACCTGCAACTCAAAAACAAACGCACCTCAATTCCAGCAAGGCTCTTTAGGATTTTCTGGGCAATGACCCCATGCAGCAGCAACTCTCCCATTAGTCACTTATACCAAAGAAAAGTTAAGATCAACTAATTATATATAAGGATAAAGATAAAGTGAGAGGAAATTATTTTCCTTTTCCTGTGTAACTAAAAGAGAACATTCTCACTAGTATTTATGGGTATATAATATAAATATGTGGTTTCTAATTAATTGGAAAGTTCGATAAAAGGTTCAAATGTTTAATTTGTTCCTTTCCCTAGCTCCTAGCTCCTATTTTTCTTTTGAGAGTTTTTGTTAATAACTAGCTTTGATATTCCCTAGCTCCTAGCTAGCTAGGTATTTCAATAAAGATATTCTAATTTAGATGCAAGAATTCCCTCCATCAAGTAAGTTGGATACTAAAATATATGGTGATCAAACTAGTACAATAACCAAAGAGCACATAGAAAAGTACTTAAATGGGCTCACCATAGATGAGGTAAGTGTACCGATTATTACCTCATAATACTAGTCTTATAGTTATTCCATAGCCAATAAATATGCTATAGAATGTCTATCACAACATCTTATCAAAACATTTCTCAAATGTTACCATGTTTCATATACTTATAATCTACAATTAAACCATGCAAAAATTAATGCCCTCCAAATAGTAACCAACCAAGCCCAATAGTAATAAGATCCTATAACAGAATTGGGTATGAAGGAAGAATTTATGGAGAATAGTTGTGGGAATGGTACAAAGTTGAAAAATATATATGGAACAAAACCAGAAGTTGGCAGGCTAGGCCAACTTCTATACTCACTAAGGACCATAAAATGAAATATTGATAAAGACAACTTGGAGGCACCATCTTGGCGAATAAGCTAAAAGCCTTGTCAAACACAAAAGTGTGGCACCAACACTTTTGGTGCTTCCCTTGTGAGCATTTACAGGAAATTCATGCCACACCTTCTAACATGTCAATTGCCCAGATGGGTTATATTTTTTGTACATTATCACACTAGCTTCCTTCAATCATGGAATGACATCCCCAATTTTATATTACTTAAATACAGAGTGTTGTTGCTACTATTTCTGTTCCATTTTGCCTATTTTCTTGAGAGGTTCGTTCATTTCTTATAGTTTAAAGAACCTGCTGAACTAAAGCTGTTATGTCTGAATTCTTGGATGATCCTCATTATTAAACTTTACATATACAAACCTTCTTCACAATCAGCATAACTAATTAGAAGCAGAGATTTTTTTTTGTAAATTGATAAGGTTGCTTCACATGAACTTAACACTACATATGTGCATTTCTCTTCCAGTGAATTAGCAAACACTAATCACTTTATAATCTCGCAAGTTAGACCTTATAACCAATTAAAATTGCAAGAAATTCAAGCCCATGCAAAAGCATTAGTAGTGTATACTGTAAAGGCTTTGTATTGAAGTATTGATTTGAGTTTCCAAGCCAATAAATTATATAAATGGTTTCAAATTTATATCCTATGGGAGATAAAAGAAATTAATAAAACACATGAACTCAATCAATGACAGGAGCAGAAACTAAGTGAACCTAACCCAACAATAAAGGCACAATCATCAACTTGGCATGGAAGAAAAATCTAAGGAAATACAGAACATAAATGTGGGGGAAAAGGTCTCTAGGTAGAGTCACATTGTCATCTCTCCAATTAAAAATAAGCCCAAAAAAGACATCATGAAGCAGAGAAATGGTCCGGCACACCAATTACACCATCCATGTTATTATCTTTCATAAAATTTGTAAGGACTTTTTCAACCTAATATCAATCAAATATTACCCTTGGTAAACAAAACAAAAAAAAAAAACCATTCTCATCTAAATGAGCAATATTGATATGGGCATCATTTTTTTCAGTACTATCAAGTTTTTGGATGAATGGACTATATTGCTCAAAATTTATAAAGGCAAGATCTATTAGAACGTACTATGTATTTAGGGACTAAAAACTTAGTTTATTCTTGTTAATTTAAGCAAAATTAACACAACATTCTTTCTGTTATTAGACTCATAGAATAAGCAAAATCAAAATAAAAATCTCTGCAATATATGGTTTTTTTTGTAGTGAGAACATTAACAAAAACAATTATGGCACAGCTCATATATAAAACTTTAATATTAAGCTAGCATAATATGAAGTAAATGACTAACAATATATTACCCAACATCTACTTTCAAATACATAACATACAAGAAATATCACTCGAGTTATAAAAGCTACGTGTCCTTTATATATAATTTTGTGTATAAATCCATCATAAAAGGAGCCATTAAAGATAATGAGAGCAAAATTTTTTGAAATTATAGTTCATATAGATCTGAATTGGGGGTGCTTATTAATTGGCTAAAGAGAGGAAAATGAAGCAAAGGAAAAATGCTAGAAAATCAAAGGAAAGAATGAAGAGAGGTGGGGGAAGATAAGGAGATTAAAGTAACCCAAATGTCATAAAACATTTCCTATGGAGGGCAAATAATGAATCATTATCAACTAAAGTAACATTTGAAGAAAAATGTTAGTAAAAACCCCTACTGTCCAATCTCTAGTTGAGAAGAATAGACAATAATACATGTACTATGGACATGTATAGATCACTTGCAATATTTGGGCAATTGCAAGTAGTAAGCTGTAGAAGTGGGAGTTAACATGGCAGATTTTACAAAGTTATGGATGAATGTTATCTTTGTTTAAAAAGAATAAATTAATTATGTGATGCACATGTAAAAATTTAGTGTTGTAAGGTGCATGAGAGAAAATGTCTTAAATACACACAAACAAGATAAAGCAGCAACCAAAGATTCAAGGTCAACAAGAAGCTCAAAACTTACAAACAACTCTCTTTTGTTCTTTAAATCATATAACATCAGATTAACAAGCCTTGAGTTTCATATTGAACTTGGTTTCCATTTATTTAAGGTGTGATTCTATCTTCTTCTTCTTCTTCTTCTTTTTTGGGGGGGGGGGGGGGGGGGGGGGGGGGGGTTGGGGTGTGAATCTTTTGCTCTTTTCATAATTTGTTAACTATAGACAACAAGGGCTGTTAGTGTTTCTTGCGCTAATTTGCTTGCTTGTATTTGGAGAATAATATGGGTCAAAATTGGAACTTTGGGTCAAAATTGGAACTTTGGAAGCTATGAGGAGATTTTGTTGGGATTTATAGAACCATATATGATCAACAAATAAATTTAGTCAGGCATTACAAGTACACCCAAAAAACAAAAAAAATCTGGAACACACATCAGGAACTAAATAAGTACATGAACATATTTGAGCAAATATATTATAGAAGTTGGCTTAGTCTTATTTTATACTCCACTTGCCAATACAATGACCCCACTTAAGCTAAACATGCTAACCCAACACAAGCATCTCAAAAATACCTTGCTCTCCATCTCAAACTTTTGAAATTCATTCAGATTTTACCTCAAGTAAGAAAATAAAGTCACCCAACATCACTTACACACACAACAGCTGAAATAGATGTAATTAATTACTTTAATATTTGAAAACGTGGCATGCCATAAGAGGAAACAACAAAACCTGGATTATAACAGATATTTCTGAGATTTCAACACTACACTCTTGAAATAAATCTTTGTGTCATTTGGTTAAGCATTTCAATGGGCATGAATTAACAAATAAGCATTTCAATGGGCATGAATAAACAAATTCCTGGTGATCCTGAAGTTATTGAAGGTACTTTGTATGTATATAACTTGTAAGGCATCAATCTTATGTTTTAAAAAGATACTATAATAAGATGATCCATCTTAAGCAATAAACAACTAATTGGGATGTGACATCTTTTTTAATTATAATTCCTTTCTTGTTTGTTCGGTACCTTGTATGGGAAGATTTGATGAAAAGGTTTCTTGTCTTCATCTTTATCATGTACTCAACATATATAACCAAAAAGAAGGTCATTGGTTTTAACATTAATTTTATAATCCAAGTACTCCAAGGAACATATAAATATTTCTACAACAAAATTATTTATAGGATCGAATGCTAGCTAGCTAGATCATGTATGTAGCACAAGGTTTGACTAAAAACATTAAAAATTGCTCCCTCCTAACAGACATCAACAGAAAAGACATATAAATAGAATGTTTCAAACCTATGATCACATGAATTAATGAGTTAATTGCTCTTTGAAAATTAGGGTAGTGGAAAATGAGACATTTAAAATCACAACAATTTAAATTCAAAGACAACATCATCTTCCTTAGCCATTATATCAGTTTTATATAAAATAAAATAAAAAATTGTTGAATTGACTTCTATATCTGGTATCCCACCAACATATTTGCCCCAAACAGTTTTTTCATTTGCACAAAAGTGACATCCCAAGTTTGCTACTTTCATACTGCACCCACCCAACACAGAGAAGCTAAATAAATAGAAGTATTTGCATATTATTGAAGTTAGTTTAATGTGATGTTATTTTTCAGAAATCAATTCATATTATGTCTAAGTTTACTATGTTTAGTCTTTACTATTATTAGCTAATCTTAGAAGTTGTCTTTCTGATTTAAAGATGTTGTGAGTCTCAATGTAAGTATATATATCAGATTATTGAGAAATGAAGAGCCAGAACACTTAGAATCAATCTTCATGTTGTAGATTGAAGTTTCTCTCAAAACTGACTCTGTTTTGAATCTGTTATTATCAACACAGATTCATTAATCTTGGGGCTATTAAATAAATAAAAATCAGAAAAATGCAATAAGTTCTATTAAATTCCTGCCAATTTTGGTACCACTATATTCAGAATTTTGTACCATCAATATTTTGCAAGATTTTCTTCATGACTTTCTGCTTACATCCACCACAATGGATGTTAACTTTGAGAATAGATTTTTGCATGCACAAGCAAGCCAAAAAAAAAAGCATAAAGCATAGGTAAATACCATTGAAATGGAATCAAATACCAAGATAATTAGCTATTATTGACTCTGGGTATAACATGGGGCTATTAGAAGGAGGACATAAGATAAAATGCATCCAAACACGATACAATGCAGAACAAGTTCATTCAGAACATGTAGAAATAAGCAAATTTTCATATACATGGAGAACATTAATAGGATCATTATACTTGAAAAATATTAATAAAATCAGAAAAGAAACAACTAAAACTGAAAAATACCTGTCCATACACAAATACAATACTATTGAATCCAGCCAAAAAATTTTCAACAAGAGCCCCTACAAGCTCGAACATATCTTGCTGAAAATAAAATAGAATTATTTAGCATTCAACACCAACAACAGATCAAAATGTGATGCAAAGATGTGTGCGGAAAGGTAAAAACAGAGAGGGTAGAGTCTGTGTGCGCTTGAGTAAACCAGAACAGGGAGGGTGAGATCAGAGAGTGGGAAGGTTGAGAAAAAGCTTACCAGCGTGAAGAGAACTACTGGAGACGACACTACAGAGATTCGATCAACCAAGATAAACAAAATGGTTCTAGGGTTCAAATCGCACAATCACAAAATCAGAAATAGGGTTCAATTTGATCACAAAAACGGTAGAGAGAGGAAGAGAGAGTGAAAGAGAGAATGGCTCACCGAGAGGAGGTGGTCGACGGTGAGAGTCCACGTCCACCTGAGGGTTTGTCGCATGGCAATGAGAAATAAGAAAAAAAATGTAAGAATGAAAATCGGAGGAAAAATCAAAATGGTCAGTTGCAGTAAGAATGAAAATGAAGAAAGGGGAATCGGGATATCTGAGTGTACAAGGAAAAATCGAAGGGGAGAGGTGGAGAGAAATTAAAATTGGCGCTGCCGCTTTTAAAAGATATTCCCAACGATTTAAGTTTTGCTGTAATTAAATATATACCACTTGCAGCCATTTTTTACGTTGTAAAAAGTTTAAAATTGATGCAAAAGTCCAGCCTAGATAATGTGGCGAATTTTTTCGTTACAAAAAATAAAAAAAGTCGCTGCAAAAAACTAGTTTCAAAACTTATGCTAAAATGCAGCGGCAACATTAAAATCACTGCAATTGATAACCTGTTGCAGCGATTTTATTTCCAACAATCTTAAAATCGCTGCAAAAGATCCTTTTTCTTGTAGTGTAAATGATATCTTAAAACTCTATGCCACCACTACCACCACAATCATAATTCATTTAATTTTTTTTAATTGCCTTTATTTATGATATTCGTTAACATTTTAACAATTGATGTATATATGATTACAATTTGTATAATATTAGTATGTTCTTTTTAATTAAATTTCATTTTGTTTGACCAATACCATTCGAACTTTAAATAACCCGTTCAAATGATGAATTACCATTTACGCATACATTCGAACAAAAATAGACCAATGCAAACAAAAACAATCCATTCGAACGTATTGGAAAATACATTCCATACATTCGTTCGAACAATTAAATATTTATTTAAATAACGTTATTTTTCAAAACTTCGTTCGAACAAAAGATTTCTAAAAATAGATTGTCAGTTCGAACGGTTAATATTTTTCTTCAAACAAAAGTCATTTGAAAAATGTGTTGGTTCGAACGACAGGATCAAATATGGTTAT
Organism: Carya illinoinensis; assembly: GCF_018687715.1. NCBI lineage: Eukaryota > Viridiplantae > Streptophyta > Magnoliopsida > Fagales > Juglandaceae > Carya > Carya illinoinensis. The sequence continues at coordinate 33,035,457 of NC_056756.1, forward strand.
TGGTTTGAATTAACATTTCATATTATTCAAACAAAAGTGTAAGTTCGAACAGAAATTTTTTCATTCAAACTTGATTTTGAGATGACATTTTTTTGTCTAAAAAAAATTCCATTTGAATAGTTTCAACTGGTTCCACCTAATTTCGTCCCTAAAAGTATTTTTTGGAGACGAAAATCAATTTTTGTCTCCAAAAAGTTTATGAAACAGTCTTTCTGAGACAAAATAGAGACAAAAATTTTTCAGTTTCAAAAACTTCTAGGGACAAAATTTGGGTTTTTTGAGAACAAATTTTGTCTCCAAAAACCAATTCTTTTGTAGTGTATATTTTTTTCCTGGGCAATTGGCGGGACTTGAAGTCCGGCTGTGGAGATTGAACCTCATGCACATGCATTAGGCCGATCCCTACACGAGTCCCATGCATAGAAATAATTAGCATAAAGCCGATCGAAGGGTTATGGGAAAAAAGCTTCCTCGATCGGTAATCGCTTTTAGCTTAATAGGTTGAAAGTTGAGGCTCTCATTGTTTCTGGCCAACAAGATTCATGCTCTTGTATGTATGTAGTAACGTACAGAAAGAAATTAAGAAAAATATCTATTTCATAAACATCTGATCTGGACATCATGCGTGAGCATCAATTTTGCTCTGGAGGTAAAAAAAATCCAGAGTGCCTCCAAAAAGTAGTGCTGTTTTTTATTAAGTAAAACACAAGTGGAATTGACGTAGAAACAGCATATTTTTATATGTAGAAAGAAGGAAACACCCGTCCTTCGCCGGGACTTGAGAATTGGCTATAAAAGGCAGAGCGAAAGCGCTTCCAGTTCCAATAGTCACAGATCAGAAAAGAAACTTCAACATGGGGAGCTCATCATCCTTGTCCTTTCGCCTATGTTACCTCGTAACACTGATGTACTTTTACCTAAGCAGTATCGGTAGCCTCGTATTGTCTGGCTACGCCATCGAATCGCCACAGTTCACAGTGGTGCATTCAGAATCAGATTTCGAGGTAAGACTCTACGTCGAATCCTGGTGGATATCTGCCACCGTTCAAGGAACAACCTCATTCGACAAGTCCACCAAAGATGGCTTTCACAGGTTAACAACATTAATTCTAACCGGCCACCTATATATATGAATACTCTCTCTCTCTCTCTCCTGAGGAAACCGAAAGAAAATTCAAATAGGGCAAAATAACTCGTTCTACTTGCTTTTTTATCAGGTTGTACCCGTACATTCATGGTGGTAACCTCGACCATTCTCGGATCATGATAACTGCTCCTGTATTAACAAGCGTTATCAACTCCTCATCATCATCCCGCGGTACTGCTGACTATTTTGTGAGGTTTTATCTCCCTGCTAAATATGTGGGAAACCCTCCACAGCCCAATCCTGACCTGAATTTGCAGTTTGATAAGTGGAGAAGCCATTGCATTGCGGTTAGAAAGTTTTCTGGGTTTGCAAAGGATGATAACATTAATAAAGAGATTGAAGCTCTTGTAAGGAGCCTAGATAAACACTCTACTGGAAAGGGAGCAATACTGGGAGTTACAAGTTACTACTCCATTGCCCAATACAATGCTTCTAATCACCTTTCCGGACGCTTAAATGAAGTGTGGATCGATGTCTCAGGTTTTACTGCAGAGGGATGCCCACGGTATGCAGGTAAACATTGATTTGCTTTTGAGTGATGGTGGAATGTGTAGAATAAAACAGTGCTTTCTAATGCACATGGTGCTCCTTTTTAGTAACTTGAGTCGGGAGGACAAGGTGCTAGATGGAGCAGTATTTCGCACCTTGTCTGTGAAAGCCGAATTATTATTTTGTCAAAGATGATGACAAATAATATATATATATATATGGTTTCAGTTGTGTTTTCTTTCGAGTTTATAACTTGCATTACCTTCGCATAAGCATCTGATTGCTTTCTTTTAGAACTTCGACGTCTTTCTTTCTCAAAAAAGTTCATGACTTGTTAAAGGTCGAAAGAAAAGAGACTAAAAACTAAATTAAAATACAAAGGCTATATATGGTTCATTGTCGAGATCAATCATGCTCAGGCTAAGGTCCCCCTACGTTTTTACCTGAACTTATGGCATCAAATAAGTGAGATATATAGACATATTTAGTGAACCAAACTGCAATCCGGCTTGCATTAAATGTGTAAGAAATGCCCCGCATGACTGACTTAATATCTATATATCTCTCCCGCTTGAGCACTCAGATTTGGACAAACACCTGTGGAGATCCCTTTTCCATTAAGGGATGCTTAAATACAAGTTAAAATCACGCAAATTTGAGAGGACATTACCCCCAGAGTCATATATTTATACATATTCCAATAAGATCAATAATGAACAATATATCAGAGAGAGTAATTTATAAACTACGTTGTTCAGCTTCTAAGAAGCCCCATCCTTTATTCGCGTAAGCTTCTTTGACCACTTGTTCATTATTTTTCCTAGTTTATTTCTTCCTTCTTTTCCTCAGGTCGTGCTTTGCATGGTTTTTCTCATTCAGACAACGCAATCATGAGGATATATATGGTTTTTAACAAGAAATGAAAGAAAGAAAGAAAGGGGAAAAAGGAATCACATCTGAGGTCTCGTCTGGACCACGAATACTTTTCCATCTCTAATCACGCCTTCAATGTCCTGTGGAGTCCCATACAGCTCCTCAATGGCACTACCTGCACAAGCAATGCTAGAGAGGATCGAGTGCTGAAAGTTCCCGTCAATCATCAGCGGGTCAGATGAGTAGTCCAGCACAACTTTCTCTTCCTTATCCATTGGTACACTAGAGAAAAAGAAGAATTAATCATAGCATAAAAGATGGGAATGCAAAGACACAAGTTGCACAAATTATTCACGTGACTGATATAGAAATGAAATTGATTCATGTGTGAATGTCTATGAACCAGGCTACACAGTCTGATTATCGAATGATATAAATTTGCAATATAAAAGAGTCCTGAAGCGGATGTTGGCTGAATATGGTCCAAACACTCACATATATATATTTCCCTGATGTTCTTATCAAGTCTAGACTTGATAAAGGTCAGCCAGTGATAACACGTCATCTGGCCATGGCAGTCTATTGTAGCAGTGTAGGTGGGGGGAGTTGTAAAAGTTTACCTGTCATAAAGACCAGCACCAGCATATCCTTCTAGATCTTCACCATTGGAATCTGATCGGAAAATTATAGACCGCCTTATAAAAAGGCCAACGGGTTTGCTTGGGTAACCCAACACCTGGAAAATATCCACGCTTGTGTGAACAGTGTCAAGTTTGAAGAGATGCATTTCTATACAGCAGTATAAGCTATACACAATACAAAATAATTAATTTAACCGTGCAATAGAATGTGCCAATCATCAAGACTACCCAGCAATTCGTTATTACATCCCATACCCACTAACGTAACACTCTCCTGTGTTAAATCAATTGAAGAAGAGTTACCTGAGGAGAGTTCAGATCATTTTTCTTGCAGAGAAAACTTAGAGCACGACCAGGATATGCTCCAACTAGTGTTTCACCAAGTCCCTTTACAACCTATCCCAGGAATAAGATATAAATCAACATGTCTACTTAATCAGAACCATGGTAAAATGTACCATTGCAATACCTCAGCATATATCTCTGATGAGTCTCCTGAAGATGGATTAGTGGTGTGTATTACAAATGCGTAATCAGCATTTATGATTTCCTGAACAAGGACAGCCATGCAGAGATAATCGTGATCTAATTTCACTTTTCTGGTGCTGAAATATGCCCTCTCATTCCACTTTGAAGCCCAGACCTGTATTGTAATCAACGCATATCACACAGCATTAGAAATCTTTCATGGAAATAGTTGAGAAAGTTGCATATTTCTTGAATTATAACAAAACCGTTTGTGTATGCTTGCTTAAATATATGTTTTTTTATCGATAACTTAAATATATGTTACTCGGCTATATAGAACTATGAACGTTGATAGAATAAAAGCAAAAGTATAATTTCCTCTAAGCATTAAGAAACAAATAGAAAACCAATGAAGAGCAGAATGAATATAAGGAGAAAATCTTAGAGAAGAGATATATACAAGCTCTTAGTGAAGAGGGTAAAATATCAGAGTGAGCAAATATAATGTCCCAGAATACCTCCATGGAAATATACAAGGCATTACAGTTATGTTAATGTACTACTAACAGTAGGCCCAGCAGAACAGAATTACTCAAATCACTACATATACAAGATACAAGATTTTTTAGCAAGTCATCGTAGTTCAAGATTTATTACAAAGAAAAGCAAGAATTGATTAGAATCAATCAAATATCAATATGAAAATACCTAATATCATCTGGCCCAACAGGGCCCAGCCCAATGAAATCGGTCCAAAAGTTCAAACAAAATAGAATAGCCTAGTGCAAAAGTCCAACATCGATGAGGTAAAAGTCATGAAAGCCTACTAGATGCATTCCGAGCAGAATGTAGATAAAATCTCACTCAGTTGGCTACCCACTAGCTGCCTGATGCCTGAACTTGTTACAGGCATCCTTGACAAATTGAAATTATAGAATCGGATGTGTAATATGATAATATCTAGTTAAAGACAAACAATCATTTCCTATGGTCAAGGTTCCTGTAATCAGATGGCAACATGTGGTGTGGCATCATCCCTCAGGGGACTTTCCGCATAGAAAAGGAACATGCAACATACTCAGATGCAGACAGCAACTCTCAGCTAAGTGTCAGGGGAACACTTCATTCTTATTTTTTTACTTTTCTCGCTCAACCATAGGATGAGATCCAGGGAATCCTCCCAAGGCCACCTTGTCCCCATGGTTGAACTGAGAATCAGCAGAGCTCTCACATATCATGCTGTACATTGCACTTAGGTGCAGAAAAAACCAGCCTTACCTTCTTTATAGCAGTCCATGCCTGCTCCCACCGCTGTTCACCTTCATCACCAGGCCAAGGCATTCCTGAACTTTGCATCTTAGTTTTCAGCTCTTGCACCTGAAAATAAGTCTTGCATGTAAGCTATTAATTCTCAGTACTATTACATCATTCTGCGTGAAGGCCCCAGAAGAATTACTCTTTTTGGTGGAACAGATGAACATCATCTTTACCAAGAAAAGGAAAAAGAAGTGAAAAAAGGTTAAGAGTAGAACGAGTGAAGGTCTACCTTTTATATAGCCACTTTGCTGACAACTAAGAGGCTAAGATAAGATATAGGAACTCATTTTCCAATACTATTATACTATTAAACTTTTTTCCAAAAGGAAAATGGATACTCAGCACAAAAAAAGGGTAAAGGGTGTGAGGCAGTTTTGAGGAAACTACAAATGAACCCAGAGCGTAGTAATGCAATTTATAAATATTGCCTTGTTATCATAACTTTTGCATATATTTGCCTTTAGGAAAGAAATATGCGCATCATTCCATCATAATAACCAGAAATTATGCCCCACTGGTTTTCATATAATAAATTATCAGTGTAAGGGGTTTGTTTTTCTTTTCCTAAGTTGGGGGGCGGGTGGGGTGGGTGGGTTGTGGAAGATGTTTTCAAAAACCATGACACCTAAAGCCCTACCAGCAAAAAACAAAAAAAAAATACCAATTTGGTTGGTGCTGCCAACTGTAAAACTGTCTCGCGAATCTGCCTTAGTACACCGAACTCTCCTCCTCCTAACTTTCTCTTCAGAAGCTCCAACTTCTGAGAAACTGCCTGTAGTGTGTGTGTGTGTGAGAGAGAGAGAGAGAGAGAGAGAGAGAGAGAGAGAGATTCTGTCAGACGAGGAATACAGCAATCTCTACGTAAGATACCCAGCAGAAGGAGCAATCGGAGCTCCAGATTTCAATTCCTTAGGAGAACCATGCACAGAAAACTAGTTGTAACCTTCAAGTGTTCTCCTAAATGCGCTGCTTTTCAAGTAAACGGTTTAAGCAGTCTTAAAATTTTTACTTGTGATCATATTGTCACATATTTGCAAGTGATATTCCCTCGGATTTCATTCAATATATCAAACAATTACAGACATAATAGACATGAACAGACATTTATTTAAGAGCTTTTGATTTAGACATGTAACATTCATCAGGTGCCCTTTTCTTAGTTTCCCTGTTAGACCACCTTGAGGTAAAAAAATCATAATTGCCGTGATTCCTACATTTAAGATGAGAGTCAGTGTGATTAATCTTCTGTTAAATTTAGAGTTTATTCAAGTCCACCTCAGGAAATCTAGACAATGCTAACATTCACAGTCAAATTTCCCGTCTTAATATATAACAGAGAAAAACCTATTAGTGCAGAAAAAAGGACTCTCAAGTTTTTGACAATTAAGAAAATAGACATTAAGGCCATGTTTGGTTTGCCATTATTTTTTTTTTCAAATTTTCCACTTCTATCCAAACATCCTTTCAATCTCAAAAAATAAAATAAAATAAAATCTATTTAAACTATCCAATCATTTGTCCAATTTTTAGTTAAAAGTAATAATAAATAAATAAATAAATAAAAACCGCAAAAACTACCCTAAAAAAGTTATATTCAAACAAATTCTCAACTTTACCTGTCCACTTCACAAACCTCAACACAAAACATATTTCAAAAAAACTTTTTATTAAGATTTTCCCATCTACTTTCACAAAAACCCCAATAAAAAATACATCTAAAAAAATTTACATTCTCTAAATTCAAACATACCCTAGAGGATTGTAGTTGTACAGTTTAGTATGACACAAGAAAAACATGAGGGAGCCTTTGATAGGGAGGAAAACCTGATTTGATTTGTCTGAAAGAACCTTCTCAAATACTCCAAATGGTAGAGCAACTGATGTAGGAATCCCAATCCAAGATGGCACTTTTCCTTTCAAGTATGATATATTACGTGACTTAGCTCCAACCTAGGAAAATCACAATTATGTGCAAGTTACACAAACTTAATAAGAGCAGAAAGGAATTGGTATTTTCATTTTTCCTAGCTACATAGATGCTGAAGTAGAAAAGAAAAAAGAAACAAGTCAGTCCTAGGACATAATCGGAAGTTAAATTCAACAGGCTAACCATATCACTTGTGAACTCCTCAGATGATATGGCATATCTACCACTAAATTGCTTTCTGACCAAAGTGACACGAGGTGAAGAAGCATCTTCTTTCAAGTTAGCTGAACTTGCATCTAGCTCACCCTCCTTCAGCTCACTAAAATGAGATAAAAAGAAACAAAACAAAGATTATATTTTAGTGATTTTAATTAAGCATGTTTAGATAAAAGAATATGTCATATAGAGGATCATAAATAGAAATAATGGGATTTTCCAAATTGACTGATGGCTGATTTGGAATTTCAACATGCACATAGTGGAAATACAAGAAACGTATTTTAAATGTACACAAATATCACCTATACGTTATATCAGCAGAGGTAGGTTTTAGGCGCAATAACTTCCCTTTCCTCGCTTGGAGGTCAGCCAGGATACGGGGATCAAAGCATGTAGCAAAGCACACCTGAAAATGACATGTCAGCCATTTTAATAAACACTTACCTATAAAAATACGATACTAAAGTCGATTACCTTCCCATTTCTTGCTCGCACAGATACATGGGACAGGACATCAGGCATATCAGGAGTTAGCACAGCAACTGTACCATCTGGAATTTCTTCCTCTCCTTTCACACTTTTTGCTACTAGAATTGTAGGCTGCTCAAATGATTTATTCTGAACAGCAAGTAACTCATCCACAACAACAACATATCCAACAGCTTCAACAGGGCTGATAACTTGCCAACTGTCCCAGACAAACCAAACTCATTAGAAGGTTATGTTACAACATGTAATTGGTGAATAATGCAATATGGCCGTTCCAAGCTTTATTATTTTCAATTACCTAGTAAAATCACGTTGCAGTTCAGTTTTGAGAATTATATACATTCAAGTTAAAAGCCATGAAAATGAGCTTTCAATGGAATTATTTGGCTAAATGATGGCAATAAAATTAACCTCCCAAGATTAGCAGTCTTTCGAAGAACTGGATCAAGTCGATTAAGAAGTGAGGATAATGAAGCAGCAGATCCAGCACGGATGATTTCTTCAGTAAATATATTCACCTGTAAGATGCAAATATGAGGCCAAACAATGTATATGATGTGTCGTGTTATTGGGACATTCAAGACAACTTATAACATACAGCCCATTGGTCCACTCCAAGCAGTGACCCAAGGTACTCCGCTGATGGTTGCAGAACTCGCTGGTACAGCTCTGCCTTGTTAGTAAGTGATAGGCGGGTTCTGTCAAGCACTGATTTTGCATATAATGCCCAGTGATTGTCCTTACTCTTGGACATGCTTAGGGCATGATTCCATCCCTTCATAAGCAGTGGCAGAAAAATTAGATCATACTGAAAAGAAAAACCTGTTGTCTAGAAAAGCATGCCATGTTGAACATGTTTGACATTCTACTTCTGATTTTGTACCAATGGTACTATTTAGTCACTGCCAAAAAAATTCCAGTCCTTCCACTATACAAAACAGGTTGGATGTATCCCTCAAACTTTACTAATTGAAAAAAAGTCAATTAAACTTTACTATGCTTCTCAAGAGAAATTTAACAGAACAATTTGGTTCTAAAGAAAGAGTTTGAAAACTTCTGCAGCGTATGCATTGATGATTTTTCAGTAATTAAAACTTGGATTATATTCAAATTCAGTTAGTACTACCTTCAAGCAGTATATGAGATCCTCATTATTGTCTGATGAAAGTGCAAGATTTTCAAGAACCAGAGCAATGAAGTACATAATTTTCTGCATGATGCATAAATTGGCATGTCAAAAGCATTTATTATGATATATCATTATTATCATTCATAAAAGTAGATAGAACTGAGACATTAAGAGGTTATGAATACTGCAGAGAACAACTGGTATCATGAACAGGATTTACTTCTGGTGGAGCATTATTCAACTCCTCATATCCTCTCTCGATAGCTGTCCTAACAGTAGAATCGAGGGCTATGTCCAAAAACAAAAGATCCTTCAGGCGATCCTGACTCTTAGAGAGAAGTGGTCGAAGCTCCTGACGAGCCTCTAGCAAACCCTGTGTTGGAAAAAAATATATATATATATTAATATAGAAAAATAAGGTAAGAGTCTAAAGGCAAACAGAATATGTAATTGCCAGCATACAAACCTCAAGCAGGGCTTCTACATTCTGATCTTCAACATGATCTAGGACAAACTGAAGCAGATTCTGTATAAAGAGATGAACAAAATATGCAATTAATTTCATAATTTGTCGCTCACATAGAAATCATTAATGACAATTCAAAACGAAGTTGAAAACTTTACTGGAAATCCAGATGGCAAGCCAGAGATGGGATTTATCTGCACACCAACCATGAAGCCTTGACCCTGAACAGATAAGTTTAATCCTCTTTCTAAGTGAAACCAAAGTTATATCAAATGCTAAGAAAAAAGACACACGGTTGAGCTGGTCCTTCCAGTTACTGACAATACCTGAGATTTGTAACCCATACAATTTGAAATAGCAGACTCAAGATCTGCACCTGAATGAACTGCCTGCATATAAATTATGATTGGACCAAAATTGTCAAATATGGATACATGACATACAGGGAGGCAATCGACCCAAAGGTATGTCACATAACATCAGAAAATTAACATATCCTTTCCCATATATTTGAAACGAGTAGCAACAGCAGATGGAAGCATACAAAGCATACATTCACAACACAAAAAAATCTGAATGAATATTGAATGTATAATCAAGTGCAGTTTTTTTTTTTGATAATCTAATCAGGTGCAGTTTTAATGTCTTGAAAAACGATCAAAATAAATGCCATAGGAGCTGGGATTAGAAAGGTTTATGAAGCCAACCTTCAGAGTTCTCATGTAGTTTCGCAAGTCACGCAAAAGGCTATGCTTCTGGTCTCTCCTGAAATTTGGTTCAGAATGAATGCCACGATCATAGCTTAGAAGGCGTTCTTTTGTTATTCCATTATCATTCAAAGTTTTCCAGTAAACTCCAACATCAAAGTCTCTTTCAATATAATTAATCAGTGCCTGGAGGGACATAATGGTACAAAAAAAGTCAAAAGTTTGCGCAAACTAATGAGAAGGTCCAAACAGAAAAGCAATGACAATACCTGACAGATTACAACATCATCAGGACTAGTATTATTATGTAACTTTTGATGCCATTCCTCCATCATTCCGCCCTTGCACTCATTGTTTCTCTGTAGATCAAACAAAAATTATTCATATGTTCTAACCATTCACATGCAAGAGAAAGGAAATAAAAACTGCAAACTAAAAACCTGTTAAAATATAATCATATGATTTATTCACCATTTCCCACCAAATTATAATTTTCAGACACTTGGTGACGTAATAGAAAGATAAGCAGATAGCAAATCACATCAACCTGGACAACCAGAATCTCATCTCTGATTCGCTGTCCCACATCACCTTCACCTCCACGACCAACAGTGGACATAATCATCCGCAGAAGTTCACGATACTGCGGATGGTTCCTATAAACATCCTGAAGCGAGTCTGTAAGCCTATCCTGTGCTTTACTGATCTCACTGCACCAATAGAGCAAAAAGGAAAAATCATGTATTCCAATCAATAAGTGACAACTAGTTCACAAAGAAAAGAAAATGAAATTATCAAAATTAAAATCAATAAGTGTGATTATATGTGGAAGCAGATATTAGTCAACTCGAGTTGGTGAAGATTATGGTTCAACTTCTTGAGCCATTGATAAGGATTATTGAGACCATTTAATTTAGGAAGACTCATCCTATATCTAAAGTAGAAGACCATGGATAAAATTGAACAATTAAATGCTTGAGTAGTAGTACCGTGGCTTCACGTTGTAATTTTTATTCCATATGAGCTGCCGTGTAGCCATAAACCTCATCCACACCAACATTCCTGCAAGACCCAGTTCCCCAGCATTTTTGGCTTGATCTAACAAATCTGCTGCAATATTAAATCTGAGGAAAAGAACATACGAGTGACAATCTAAAGATAACTGAACCTAGATCTTCTCAGTGGCAAAAACATGAGTGAGCATAAAATTAGCAGTGAGATTTGATATGAAATTCCAGTTTTATTTCCCGTTAGATCTGATAGATTAGACACTATTAGCTCTAACAAAACTACCAAGTGTGGTGTTAAGTGATGAACAAACAGAAAAAGAATTCTAAGAATTATGATGAAGCCGAGTCAATTTGGTTTTATACAACAAAAACGTTGATTATAAAATGATAAAAGATCTGCATAATTGTTTTCCATGTGTGGCGGATGTGGGGTAGGAGCAGGGGAAGGAGGAAGAGCTTCAATCAGCATGACATAAAAGTCTCAATCTATCTAGTTGAGGACCAAAGCATGTTACAATGAAGATAATAATAATAAAATGATTTTATTCAAGATCCTACAAGAATAGCCTGCACCCAGCAAATAAATGCAATAGCATAAGATAAAAAAACAATATGATGACAATTCGTCAGAGATTACTAACCGGTGCATAAAGGATTTTTGGGCCTCACTTTCCATCTCTGCTATTTTATGCAGCAAACCCTTGGCAGTGCCGATGCCATCACCAGCATCCTTTGATGGGAAAAAAGCCTAAGTCATTTAGTCTATAAATGTAATATAATCTGAAGCAGAATGCAAAAGAGCAACAACGAAAAAAATAAACGGTATAAACCCATAAAAAAGTAAGAAACAAAATAACACAAAACAAAAACCGATATTTTTTATGAGTACATAACAAAAATAAATCTAAATCAGTCAATCAAAAAATATCCTCATTATGAAACAGATAGCAACCTTTTGAACTTGCTTGGTTCCAGCACTGAATTCAATAAAAAAGTCTGAGCCATTGTTCTTTATCCAGTTTCCATTAGAAACAAGAACAAATGGCATCCCTTTAAAACTGTCATCTTCAATCTCTACTTCTACGTGTTGGACCTGAAAATAATGGGAACAAACATGATGTCACCTGATCTTTTGAAACTTGGTCGTAAGGATTCACAATTGAGGCGTATAGGATCAAGTCAAATATTTCTTGCATACTTTATAAGGGGGATTTGTAGAAGAACTACTTGTAAGTTGTGTTTCAATGGCCTTGTTTACAGAAACTGAACCCTGGGGCAATGCTGTTGGAGGTGGTTCCTGAAAGATGTTAATATGTTTTAACTCATAAGGCACAAAAGCTAGCCACTAGATAGATAAGAAACCATTATCATCAGCTTTAATTTCCAACATCTTTGCAGAGCAAGTTCGCGTTGAAGAGATTTGAGAATATTACCAACCACTCTCCACGTCTTTGCTTGGATAAACCCCAGTGAAGGGTAACTGGTTCTTTGAAATCCGTGGCCAGATGAACCTTTGTTTTGTTCGCAGATTTGGTGACGAATACCTTGATAACACATAAGGGATGAGAAAATTAGAAAAACCCCACAATGGTAGGAAAATGAGAAAATTGGAAGAGAATAACATCAATGGCAGATATTTTCTCACAAGAAGTTCCTTATCAGCAAGCTTGTATATTTTCTTGTTCAGAACTTGACCACGATCCTGTTCTTCCTTTGTCTTAGCAAAAATTTCAACTCCTGTCAAGCCTTTTGGTTTGAACAAATCTTGTTCCTCTATAGTTTCAGCCGCATATTTAGTGATAAGCTGCATTAAATCCCTCTTCTTGCGCTGAATCCTTCCAGCACTAAAAGACTTCTTGTGATGCTGTTGCTTTGCAACTTTAGTTTGTATCTCTCCTTTGGTAATTTTCTTTCGTATCTCATCAAGAGAAGTACCTTTCTCTAGCTCAGTTTGCAACTCTTTTCTTGCTTCCTCAAATTCTTTCTGTTTGTCAGAACATTATACCAATCAAGAACGAGTACAAGCAACAGTGGACACATCACTTGAGACAGAAAGAAGCAGATGAACAATCTATTACATCCATTTTCTTCAGAAGAAAGCCGTTAAAACAAACGAAGAGCAACAAAGAACCAATAAGACTTTAGGGCATTTGAATTTACAAGTTGTTGATCTGGGGAATAGTTAGGTTTCCCTGCCTTCTCCCATCGGATATAAGATTGTATTTGTACAAGATCATCAGGAATTCTCGTTTTTTCAGAAATGGATGGCTCCCTGTCTTGTCTAACATCATTCTTGTTTGTCAACTTCACTCGGAGGTCTTGGACAGACACACCCTTGGCTATTTCTTCCAATAACTCAGTTCGAGCTGCTTCATATTCCACCTGTTAAAAAACTTACAATCTCATCATGAACAGGTTAAAACAAGAAGCCCAAATTTGTACATTTCAACATACCAAGGCACAGAATTTCTCACACATCCTACAAGAAGAGCTTTGCCGATCTTTCAGATGGCATTTATGCTAAAAAAAATCGCTTATATAACAAGGTTGCGTGGAAGATGTATTTTCATAGATATTTCTGGAATAGGTCACTGGGGCTCCTATAGATGCTATCTCACTGAACCAATGGAAAGAAAGGAATGTTTAACAAAAAATTACAGGATTTTACATTATGTCAAATATTACTAGAGTGCTTTCCTGTTTCTCCATCCCCAGATAAAATTCCAGCTTTTCTCCCATGGTTGTTTCAATAGACATTGGAGCAAGGCAACTAAGAACTGGGTAAAACAATTATCAGGCCAGTAACCAACTCCTCCAATTGTGACATTTGTACATATAAAGCCTTTTGGGGCAACTGTTAGAGCTAGAATAATAAATAAATAAATAGGCATATAAGGTGTCTTAAATTAAACTGTCCCACTTAGTAGAGAAGATTTTATCAAAGTGGTTGACAAGGGCTTTAATTTAAGACACATTCATACATTTGATGTTTCTTCTACCTGGATGGTGAAGAAAAGCTAGATTCAAGGGGTGAGACCTATTGTTTGAACAAGTGGTCAGGCGGGAGCAGTACAGGAGAGAGAGAAAAAGAGAGAGAGAGAGAGAGAGAGAGAGAGAGAGAGAGAGAGAGAGAGAGAGAGAGAAGAAGAAGAAGAAAAAGAAGAAGAAGAAGAAGAAGAAGATTTGGTGAAAATTTTTGAGCTATGGATTATTTGAGCTATATTCAGAGTTCAGCACTTTCACTTGCCTTTTCTTGCTCTGGGGTATACATCTGTTTCCCCTTTCTTTCCCACCTCAGATACGCATGAAGCTGTACAAGATCTTCTGGAACCGAAACATCTGGCGTCAACTTCTCTTTCTTATACAATTTAACATGAAAGTTTTGACCATTATTTTTAAACCTGATAACGGAAATATTCATGAAGTGAAAAAGTAAATCAAATTTGAACCATCTTATTTGCAAGCCACCAAATTAAGCAAATGAGAAGTAATACAGGCTCACCATTTATTTTGGTCTTCATCAAGTACAAGAAACTCTATAGCTTGTATTTCAGGATCATCGATTTCTATTTTAAGGAATGAAGTGGATCCAGACTAGAGGGAAAAGAAAACAATAAGTTCTTTTGATAAGTGAGAAAAAAACAATAATAAAAAATTAGAATCTAATAGTCTATTTACATTACTCAAAAGTGTACCAATAATCAGTCATATGGTAAACATCTATGGTTGAATTATTAGCTGCTGCTCTCTGGAACTTACTTTCATAAAAGGAGTTCTCAGTGCTTTGTTCTTGTACACTTTTGTTCCTTCTGGCCGACGAGAAGGAAGTACCCACTTTCTAAAAACAGGAAAAAGGATATGAGGAAAGATGCCTCAGATTTTACAAGAAAACTTTGGATCTTATTCCACACACCAGCACGCAAAAGGAAAAAAAAAAAAGCTAAAAAAGTGATAAAATGATACACTTGAGTTTGAGAGAAATGAATTACAAGTATAGTTGAACTTACTCTTTTCTATCACATATAAGACCCCAGTGAAGAACTAAAGAGTCACTGCCATACGAGACTTGAATATCTAATTGTGTAACAGCCCCTTGAGCAGGAGAACTTACACCAACCTGCACAGTTAAAAAAGTGAAGCTTCTGTCAGTATAATTTTCCTACAAATCACTTCAGTAAAACCTTAAATCAAGTACCTGGAGTCAGCTTCATACCTGCAATTCTATATTTTCATTAAGATTGAATTTTCCTGCAAGCTGCTGCAAAGGAAAAAGCAAAATTTGTTTAACTCAAACACATATACAACCAACACTCCAGCAAAAAATGTGTCAATTATTCCTGTATCAATTTCAAGAGCAAGATTTCACATATTGTTTAGCTAAAGCTTGGTTCAAACTTGGAGCAAGCATCATTTGCAGAATATCTAATAAGAAAGAAACAGGCCATACACAAATACATTAGATGAGTACCTTTTGAGATGCAACAGGCGGCTAGAAGAAATGATAAACCCCGTTCACAGAGAATCTTTTATAAAATGATATTTTCATGTTGTACATCACATATCCTAAGCTAACTTCGTTTCTTCTTCAAGGAGGGACAAGTTGCTTAAGCACCAACATTAATACAAATTGTTAAGATTTTGTGATAATTAGTTATTTAACATTGTATGAGAGAAATTGAAAAAACATATAGCATGAGAGCGGTCCATCTGAGCTTGAATCATGATTTTACTCTTTAATCTCCATTTCAATTAAAATATTTGATACGTTGAGAACACTTGTTAAAGGTAAGTGTAACCCATGCGTGAGAAGGAATACTAGAATATTAATAAAATGACTACATTCACTTACTCCCATTAACTTAAACTTTTCAGAAAACTGGCAACTTAACATAGCATAATTTAATTAGTATTCCAATACTCACAATCATGTGTGGCCAAAACCCCCCAATAAATTAGCCCTACACACGAAAACATTTAAGAAAAGAAGATTCATGAAAGGAGTTGCCGTTTGAAGTCAAGACCACTGCTTTAATATTTGGGACCTTGACATTAATCGTTTAGCATTTTCAATGTTTCAATACATGAATCCAACATCTAAATCTTAACATCATGATAGGAAAATAGGACTCAGACAATAAACGCTTCAAATGGTGTTATTTAGGCATATATATGGGGAAGCTAATGGTGTTGCTTTTCTTTTTGTTTTTTCATTATAATGTTTGGCAAGATATAGTCTAAAAGGGTAGATGATGTCTTTGCTTTTCTATTCCTAGCACATTCGTCCAACCCCACCAAACTGGAAGCTTCTTTTAACACCATATTTATTTATTTTCTTAAAGGTTATTCAAATGTAGTAAAAACCACAAGTCTTTTAAAGAACTCAAAATACTAGCACAGCCAATGGTTTGAGCGTATTATGATTGGAAACCACCACCTACAGATTGGTTGAAAGTCAATGTTGATGGAGCTGTTTTTGGTGACATTCATAAAGCAGGAGTGGGGCTGATACTTAGAAATGCAAATGTTGATGTTCTCTGGGCAGCTACCAAGGTTGAAAATGAAGTGATTAATGTTGAGGCCCTTGAATTAATAGCGCCATGCTACGAGCCTTAGAACTGTGTGCAAGCATGGGTATTCATAAGTTACTGGTGGAGTCAGATTGTTTGATGGCAGTGCAAGTGCTAAATGCAGAAATTGAAGTTGCAGCTATGTTGGATGCTTTGGCATTCGAAATCAGAAAGTTACAGTCATTATATGCCAAGTGCCAAGTACAGCATGTTTATAGAGAAGCAAATTGGGTAGCTCACAAGCTTGCCCGTCATGCATGGAATGTTGAGAATATCTCAATGTGGTTTGATTATTTTCCAGACTTTCTTTCTCAAGCCATTTGGTTTAATAAATGTTTGTAAAAACTTCATTGTATTAATGAAATGTCAGTGTTTCCTATCAAAAGAAAAAAAATGGAGGCAACAGGGATAGCGTATTAGATAGGC
Organism: Carya illinoinensis; assembly: GCF_018687715.1. Taxonomy (NCBI): domain Eukaryota; kingdom Viridiplantae; phylum Streptophyta; class Magnoliopsida; order Fagales; family Juglandaceae; genus Carya; species Carya illinoinensis. Next base: position 33,052,332 of record NC_056756.1, read on the forward strand.
AATTAAAATTCTTACCTAAATCCCTTAAGAAATAAGGTCTTTCAACTAATGATACGTCATCGTGCAGCTAAAAAGTTTTAAAAGTACAAATTATATATGAGCAAATGATTAAAGCAATCAATCATTTGAAAGCCAGCTGTTTTATTTTTATAGAGACGGCTTCATCTAATTAATTAGATAGAAAGCACTTTTGATGGAAATAAAAGCTATACTTCATAAAAAGCGAATAGATTATGAGACAATTGGAAGAAATTTTTAATTGAATTATTTTATGTATATTTTTTTAAATATGAAGCTGTTTTTAATTTTTAAATCTAAAATTTGAAATGAAAATAGTTTGAGAAAATATCTTAATCTTGAAAACATTCTAAAACAAGACATGATTACTAATGATGATAGTCTACATTTGTTCTTAAACTTTTAACTCTTGAAAATTTACCAATAGAAACCAGTATCTGAATCGAAATATTAATTACATAAAAGGGCTAGATTTCTTTTTTCCCAAGTGTAAGTATTTTTTATTTGAGATTATTGAAGGGGGGCATAAGATATGAGATTATTGATTCTAGACGTAAAGTTGTTTCTTAGAAATTATGTAAAATCAAACCCAATAAGATCCTAGATAAACATGCAATGTATTAAACCTGTTATCCGTTGAAAAAAATACATTATAAAACAAAACTTGACAACAAAATCTGATTAATCATACCAAAAGTTTTAGTTATTCTTTTGATAGTTTATATTTATAGGTACCTTTTAGACTGGTTGCCTCAAACCTTAATTTGTATGGAGCGAGCAAGTGGAAGAGACAAGCAAATCTAGTTGGTAGCATCTCCTCCACATTCAACAATAAACACAAAAGAATAAGTGGCCATTTTCAGCAATCGAAAGATTACCTCAGAAGATGGATCTGTGGCTAATACAGCACGCAGATTAAATTTCAAAGGTCGACGCGTTCCCATGGCTAAATTTGGCTTCAGCACGTTCAGATTGTTCCCAAGAAATTTCGTGGATAGCGGTGACTTCCGTGTCTGCGCTGCTACTTTGTTCCAGGACGCAGCTTGAAACAAAGTGTTTGCGGGGATGCCAGAAGAACTGAGTTTACTCTGAGGTTCTACGACTGGGGGACGAAGCAAACTCTGGTGGAGTATATTATTGCCTAAGGTATTACTCATATTCGTTGATGCGCACGTTACTTCTGAAGAAATTCAAGAATTAAAGCACAACAGGGGAAAGGAATTCCAAAAAACAAACATATGTAAAGCTAAGCAGAAATACCGTGCCAGATTCTAAACAAGATACGAATGGATCAGACAAAACAATTACTTTGTCTACCATTACGGACATAAATTTACCCTATGATGCTCGTGTTTGACCCTGTTTTGGATTTACGAATACTTTAGAGAACTTGCCACGATAATTGTTCGTATTACGCCCAGTTGAATTTCACTAATCCCAATGAAAAATTTAACTTTTCTCTGTTTTTTTCTTTTGATTTATTTCTGCATTTTCCCTGAAACCAAACGGAGCACGAAAACTAAGCAACAAAAATCGTAACAATTTAGCATTTATAGTCGATAATCCTTCCATAGTCTACAGATAAATCATAGAACTTCAAAAAATAAATGGAAGTTAAATTCTGCCAAACTGGGCTCGATTGAGAACCCGCTATCTACAATTGATCAAACTCTATGTATTAAATAAAAGACACACGCATTCAATAATTGAAACTACGTACTTTCGATCCAACCTCCGGATTAGAGAGATTAAGAGATTAGATGCGCGGGCAAAGGAGAATAAGATAGACTGAGAATGTTGAGTGTGCAGCTTCAATAGCCGCTTAAAGCTCCGAACCGACTCTGCAACTGGGAAGCTCTCTGCACAGTGGAAGAAGATTTTTGAAACCAAGGAACGTGGCGTTTTCTCACTAAGGTTGGACACGTGGCGCGCTTCTATTAGGTCACATAACGAAAAAGTTCGGAAAATGGAACTTATCACGTGCCGATATGGAGGGGGGCACGATATTTAAAATTATTTTGGACAAATGCCCTTGGTTTTGGATAGAATTTCAGTACTACCCCTTCCTCTTTCGATATTTGTGGATTTTTTTTTTATCTCATTTGTCTTGTCAGTCCCCCCATCACCACCTTTTTTTTTTTTTTTTTTTTTTTTTTTTTTTTTTTTTTTTTTTTTAAGGGTTCCCTACGCTCTCCGTGTATCTCTCCTACCGTCCTCATTTTGGCACGTACTTTGCCGTCCTCATCATGGGTCCATGATGTCTGCATTCTGAAGTCTTCTGGGAATAAAAATTGAAACTATATTTGGAGGCTTGCGTCTCATAGAAATGGTTGGCAAAGCCATACATATTTGACTCTCATGCAATTTAGTGAATGAAAGATTATGCCTCGTTTAGGAGATGAAATAAAATATTTGGTTGAAAGTTGAAATATTATTATAATCTAATTTTTTAAAATGAAATTTGTTTTAAAATATGATAAAATTAAATTATTTATTATATTTTATGTGAAAATTTAAAAAAATTATAATACTTATATAACATGAAATGAAATTATAAGATGCAAAACCAAGCTATGGGTTTTAAATCTGTATTAACACAATGCTTAGGAAGCAAAATTCTTGTATATAATCTCAATGGAGTTAGGGTTAGATTACGTTTTAATTTATATTTTAAAAAAATAAATGATGTTATATATTACATTCTCATCTAATCTGGTGTCATGTTAAACAAACTTAGTTTGTATATTAGGGATTTGATTTAGTGCATGTTTGAGGTTGCAGTGAAAATATAACTTATAGTTTTAGAGAAAACCTTTAAACCGGTCCGGCTATTATAATTCAATAAACAGCCCTCCAATAATAGCCTTCCACGTAGGTCCTTCACTTTACAGTTCATGTGCGTGCCTGCACCTCACCAAAACTCTCCAAATCTTCTCCCCGCACGCTATTCGTCTTCCACCAACTCACCCTCACAAAATGCATAACTCCACCTTGCCGAGCCTTGATGGAGCTCGACCCCAAGATCTACGATGGACGGACGTCTACCTCTCGAGCCTAGCGTCATGAACATGAATAGGTGGTCGATTGGGTGTCAGCAACCCTCTTGCAATCGCCCTCTCGTAGCTTTAATTCTAGCAAGTACGACGATGTCTTGTCCTCCACCACTAACTTTATGATCTCCTTGTCCTCTTCATTCGGTGGTGGGTCTGTTGTTAGAAATTTTGTTGTAATTCACTAAATGTACTTAGGAAGGAAGATGGAAATCAAAGAAATGTATTATACTGGAAAACAGAGATGCATAACAGGTGTTTGATAAAAAGGTAGAAAAGAGTCATAGAATTTTCATAGCCACAAGAGTGCTTCGAGGGAGATGCCGATGCGAGTCCAACGAAGGAGGAAGGGGAGGAGCAAGGTGCAACTTTTTGAGCTCTGAGTGGGTAGTGAAATCATCGTTGTTGGAAAGTAAGGTTTGAAAGTAGATGGCAGGGAGTTGGGGTAAAGAGGAGGTATTTGAGATGATGAGGGGAGTGTAGAGTCTTGACTGGTTTTGCGTCGTCGTCCTCACCATTGTCAACGGTAGGACCACCATAGTCATCCAATTTTCCCTTTGAAGAGTCTTGGGTGATCGACGACTGTCAAGATTGCGTTGGAATGGGGGTGAGGCCGCAATCGACAATGGGGAGGTCTGCGCAAGAGACATTTACGATGGTGGCCATGCTATTATTTATTATTATTTAATGAAAAATTTGGTGTGATAAGGTTCATTGTCCTTTAAGTAAAATTGCTGATGTGGCATATTGTCATTTGAGGGCTGTTAAAACTAAAGGAATAGCTCGACCGCTCCAAAGTGGTTTCCATAGTTTTAAGACTTATAATTTATAACTTAAGTAATAAGTTCAACAGCTAAGATTCTTTGGATCAAATAAAATAAGAGTTGGTCTCCAAATGAGAGCACTAAGTTTGAACACCCACCCCCCGTGTGTATATATATGTAAATATATATATATATAAAGAGCAATAAGTTCTATTATGAAAATATTATTTATTGTTTGGTAATCATATGCCTAAAATACTTTCAAATAAGTTACATTTGTTTGGAAATAATTAAAAAAGTATTTTCTGATATAGAAATGATTATTATTAGATTTTTTAAAAATTATATAATGATCATATTCTCAAAAGTTTGAAAGTTGTAATAATCTAAAAACTATATGAGTATTTTTGTCCATTGACAGTATTTTTAAAATTAGAATTACGTTTTACATTATCTAAAAAATCACATTTGTAAAAAAAATATTAAAATAATAGTTTTCCACAAACATATTTTTTAATTTATTTAAGATTAAAAAGTACTTTAATATGTAACGTTCAAATAACTTAATTTTTTTGTTAAAGAAATTTTAAAATTATTTATAATTTAAATATTTTTTAAAACTCTTAAGGCAACCCTACATAGACTGGTTTTACTTTTTTAAGTGTCAAAATCCAAGAAGGCGCCACTAACTAGAATGACCATGAATAGATAATTTCAATCTCTAATCTTGGTCAGGAAAAATTGAGAATGGAAGAAAGAAATACGTGAGGAATTACATGTCCAAATTCACCCGTAAATAAATTCTCACGTCTAAATGGGGACATTAACCATATGACATACAATTAATAGCCTTAATGTCGTTTTTGTAAACATATTGCTCTAGTCAGCTATTTGCAAGTTATATTTTTAGAAAATTTAAGATGCATGCAGCACTTCATTAATTTACTCATTGGCAGATCCAAGGCGTGCACTGGATTCTAACTCAATCTTCTTATTATATTTTATATTTCAGCATATATTTTCGGGAACTAGATATTATATATTAATATTAATTGTATATATATAAAAGATAATTAAGGGATGTCGGTCCTCTCTCTCTAACTCTCTCTATCTATATATATTCAAAATAAATATATAATTAATTTCAATAGGTTGGATTATCGTTATATAGAAAAAAAAAATACTGCTAGAATTACCGAAAGACTCTCGTAAATATTAATTGAATCAGTGTATTTTTTTTTGTGATTTTTGATTTTTTTTTTCATTCATTTTTTCTAAAATATTCTTTTAAAAAAATTCACAATATCACTAAAAAAAATTTTACTTAATCACAAAGCAGAAAGAAAAAAAAAAAAAAAAATCAATTTGGGACACTTTTTGGATCCCGAAATCATTTTCCTATAGAAAACGCATGCACACGGCCACTTGCAGTGAAGGTGTAAACATAAGGAAAGGGATCTTTGAAAATCGTCGGCCAGCTTGTAAAAGGCGGGACTCACGTGAAATGTATAAAACAAAAACAAAAACAAAAGTAAGATCAAAGCTGATGCAAAAGGACATGTCTTGTGCGTGGCCAAATGAAAATGCATGCAAACCTCAAAAATATCAGTTTTTGTGTGAGAGAAACTTACCCAACCACGCAAGCAAGCAAGCCATCCTTTCATCTTTGCCTGTGGAATTATGGTGCATGCCATCTAGCTAGATTTTTCGATTGGACATTGGTGGCAATTGATGGGTTAAAAAACATTGGCCGTTGATAATTAAGCGTCAGAAAAGGTCAGGTCTTTTGGTTGCAAGCAAGCATCAGGTTGTTGTGACATGGGAGAGTGAATGAGGGAGGCCCATACAACAACTAAAGGCCAGAGGTCATAAAAAAAAAAAAAAAAAAAATCAGAAAACGTCTGAAGTTGCTGTGTGAAAGCGATTCTGTAAAATCTATACATGAGCGGGTTTGGGAAACTTTGATATCCAGAAATCATGCTAACAAGATCTTGCATGTTCATTTTCTTTTTTACTTTTTCTGCTTCCTTGCTTCGTAATATATAGTTAATGAATGTCAATCCACTGGTATGAACACAGGCTGGCTGAACCAATAAGACTTTTCAAGTACTTAAAAGTTAGGTTGTGTTTAAGTAGTGAGATACTCTAGTATCCAAATTAACTAGCCCTAGTGACATCTTGGCCAGTTTAATTTGATTAATTAATAATTAGTAAAAACTAAATATTCAATCTCAAACAAAAATCTGTCCTAAGTTTACGTTCCAAATTACCAAAATTGATGACATATTACACATTTCAATTAGTAAAAACCGATAAATAACGTTGAGGCAATCTACAGTATGATCTGGATATAGCACGTACTAAGCTGGCTGCAGGGTATACGTATCATGTGGTTGCTAATATTACAGTAGATTATTAATTACTCTCGACTTCAATCTCTATATGTGAGTTGGGGAATTAAAACATATTGAAATAGATTTCAATTGATTTGAGGTAGAATTGTTGTTGTTGCATTTCAAATGGAAATAAGGACCAGCGCCTAGCAAATAAAATGGTGTCCAGTATCCACAACTTGACTGTCGTTCTTGCGGTTCAGTCTCAACGTTCTGCATCCCTTTCTCATTGAACTTAAAAGGGGTGTGTTAAAACAATTCATCTCGATGAGAAACATACAATATTTTTCAAAACTAGAAAGTTACAATTAGGTCTGGTTTCGATAGTGAGATAAGATGATCTGTGAATAATAATGAAACAGTTTGTGAATATTAATAAAATAATTTGAGTAATTTGAGATATTTTATGAGATTTTAAAAAATATGAGGGAAAAAGTTGAAAACAAATATTATAAAAATAAAATATTTTTATAATATAATTTTTGTTTTGAGATTAAAAAAAGTTAAATTATTTCTTGTGTTTTGTTTGGAAGTTTGAGAAAGTTATAATTATTAGGTAATTATGATAATAAGATGAAAAGGTTGAATATTTAAAATTGAAAAGTATTTATATTTATGGTGTTTAGATATTGAGATGATATGGAATAAGATTGGATGAAATGTGAGACTTTTACTATCCAAACCAGGCTTAGTTGCATAGAGATCCTCAAATATTTTTCCAAAACATCAAAATCCTCTGATCCAATGTCCTCAAGATCCAAAGCCCAAGAAGAGGGCCACCTTGGAAGGTAGTTTTTGCAAGAAAAAGTTGCATATAAAGGATTGACAATAGTAAAGTCTTGTTTGGTTATACATATGTGATGAAATGAATGTTAAAAGTTGAATAAAATATTATTAAAATATTATTTTTTAATATTATTTTTATTTTAAGATTTGAAAAAATTGAATTTCTACTTTGTTTAGGAGTTTGGAAAATTATAATGATTAGATGAGATGGTTTGTGAAAACTAAGCCTAAGTGTAACATGTTTCTGTAGTGGTTGTTGTACGTGAGGCAATTGAGATGGAGCTTTGAGGTATTCGAAAGGGGAAATTTTAGGCATGCACTGGAGGTGCAAGGGACATCAAATCTAACCTTCTCCAATGATATAAATTGGTATAGATTTATTGCAAGACTATGGGGGAGATGCACTTGCCATGAGAGATGAAAAGTAGGGTTAAGGAATGATGATGGTGAGGAGGAAGAACAACTACATAGCCCAAATACTTAATGAAAACGAAGCCCTAGTGTCTAGACCTATTACAGTGGGTGAAATCTTTACCAATTTCTTTACTAAATTATTCACCTCATCGAGACCTACAAGTTTTGTAGATTGTTTAGAGGATATGGAGGCCTGAGTTACTAAAAAAATGAATGGGAACTTGATGAGAGACTTCATAGCTAAAAAGGTCAAGCAAGCTGTATTTCAAATGGTTCCACTGAGTTCTCCAAGGTCGAATTGTTTCCCAGCTCATGATTTCTTCCAAACTTAGTGGCATATAATTGGAGATGGCACATGTCAAAAGATCTTGGATATCGTTAAGTAGAGAAGCTCTCTACAGGACAACAATGATACCTTCATCATGCTGAGCCCTAAATTTATACAATGTTGTTTACAAAGTAGTGGCCAAGGTTCATGAAGGATTGCCCTAAAGTTGTGCTACCGATTATTATCTCCCCAAATTAGAGTGTGTTTGTTTCAGAAAGAATACTTTTAGATAATATCTAAGTTGCTTATGAAATACTTCATTTAATCAATACTTGAATAAAAGGTAGAACATGCTAAATGGCACTTAAAGTTGACATAAGTAAAATACATGATCATGTCAAATGGCCTTTCCTAGAAACTGTCATGTGTCAAATGGGGTTGAATAGAAATTGATAAAACTAATCAAGAAATGTGGATGGACATATATTTCCCAAATCAGACTAGGCCCAATCCTCCTTATAGAGGCTCACGAACCCAATACCACAAGCCCAATGAATGGGAAATAAGGAGCCGCATCGTGTAACCATGAGAAGATATCGTCAATATATTCAAACCCTATTAATTATGGATTAATGGTGTAACCATCGAGGGAATCTCGAACCTTCTAGAAAAGGATAGGCATCCAAGATGCCCTCCCCTAATGATGTTTCCATCAATAGTTATTGCCTATCCAAGCTCCTACATTTCTTTTATTGTAGGTTGATTGAGTTCATTAACTATGATATGAAATAAGTTCTTAATAATTGGCACCATTTGTGAGAAGCCGGAGTGAGACTCAAATCTTTCAAAGTAGAAGATCTGGTCTTGAAGGAAGCTAGAGTGACCTCTCAAGAAGAAGGAAAGCTCGACCCAAAATGATAATGATAGTATGTGGTTATAGCCTGCCATCAACCCAAAGCCTACTGGCCAAAGTGTGTGGAAAATCAAGTGGCATTTGAGAGATGTGTGGTTGTCTGTGAGTATTATATTTTTACCAAATCATAGCAAAATAAATTGTTTCCGCTCTAATTGATGTAGGTAAATTACTGAATCACATAAATATTGTCTCTATTTAGTGTGTGTGTGTGTGTGTGTGTGTGTGCGCGCGCGCGCGCTTTCTGGCACAAAAAAATTAGTAGCAGACAATAGGTTCAAAATACTACCCAAAAACAAATTTGATCTCAATCGACATTTGATCATATCAGAAGGTTTGTGTCACCAAGATGAACATACTACCACAAACCACCTAAAAAATGAAATTTTCATGTGCCTACACTCACCTCCAGAAGTCGAGTGTGCATATGATGCGCTCCACATGTTGCCATACCCACGCATGTGTCCACGCACACCAGAGGTTGACGACACGTGACATGCTCTTGCCTATGCACTTTCACATGCACTAGAGGTAGAAGGCGTGTGACTTGCATAGACCTACTTGCAGCACACACCACATGCATACCATAACTATTTTTTTATTTTTTATTTTTTTGCTATTTTGGAGATATTGGAGGCTGATTTTGGTGAAACGAGACTCATTTCTAGCAAAATCCACCATTCTGAATCCAATCGTAATGTCAAACTAGTGAAAATTTGCTCCTAAATTTTGATATGGTCATTTTAAAGCATACAACTTTGGTTTTGTGTTCCTTTAGAATTGGGTATTATTTATGGAGGAGCATTAAAGGTCCAGATGGAAGAATCATCAAGAGAAAAGAGCTTAGGAGTTGTCAGCAACTCTAGGCATAAGTCCATGGTATCAAATGCCAAATTCAAAAGTTGAAAAGTTTGATTGAATTAATAACTTTGGAATATGGCAATGTGAAGTCATGAATGTTTTGATCCTACGAGAGTTGGAATTATCTTAGAAGACAAATTGGGACAATCTAATTCTCAAGCTTGTGATACAATCCTTTTGGTCCTTACCAAAGACCATAAGTATTTTGTCATGAAAGAGACATAAGTAGGTGATCTTTGAGGAAAACTAGAAGAAAAATTCATGACGAAAACATTGAGAGTGGTTTGTACTTGAAGAAAAAGCTATTATGACTCCAATTTCGAGAAGGTATATCTATGTATGAAGAAAAATACTTCTTGACCTACAGAACTTGGATCTCTATATTCAAGGTGAAGATAAGGCTTTACTTTTATTAAATTCATTGCCTGATACATATGAGCACTCGATTACCACACTTTTGTATGAAAAGGAAAAGATTAGTTTTAGCGATATATCTAGTGTTTTGGTAAATAATGAGTATCACAGGAAGGATAAACAAGTCTAGCTAAACACATCAAGTGGAGCTTTTATAGCAAGAGGAAAATCACAATCAAAGCATCTAAGAAAGAGTAGAAGTTCTCATTTGAGAACATGGGCCACATCATGTGGTGCATAAATCAATAGAAGACTCGTTAAAAACAAGTGTGCCTTTTGTCACAAAAAAGCATATTGGAAAAAGGATTGTCCCAAGCTAAAGGGACAACATAAAAACCAAACCTCCATAGTCAATGTCGCCAACAGAGATGATGATCCAGAGATTGCCTTAATAGGTTCATCATTCATTTGCTATCTTGATGAGTGAATTATGGATTATGGGTATACCTATCACATCTGCCCAATCTAGATTAGTTTACTGACTTAAATATTCATGGTGGAGTAATACTTATAGGCTACAACAATACCTGTAAGACTCGAGAAATATGTAGCATCTGACTAAAACTACATGATGGAACTATCAGGACCTTGACAGAAGTTTGGTATGTTTCAAACTTGCAAAAGAATTTTATCTCACATGGATTTCTAGATTCAAAAAGGTTTAGAATCACTATAGAAGATGAAGTTCTCAAAGTGGTAATGAACGACGTATGGGATGAGACTGATGCTAACATCACCAGACTATGGCATATACATATGGGACACGCCGGAGAAAAAGTCTTGCAAACACTTATAAAGTAAGGTTTGCTCAAAGGTGCTAAGACATGCATATTATCTTTATGCGAGCATTGTGTTATGGGCAAGCAGGCATGGATTAAGTTTAGAACAACAATCTATCGTACAAAATGGATACTTGATTATGTCACTCCGACGTTTGGGGACCTACCAAAACTACATCTTTAGGCGGTAAGCACTGGTTTGTAACTTTAATTGATGATTATTCTCGTCGTGTGTGGGTGTAAGTGATGAAGCAAAAGGATGAAGTGCTAAAGGTCTTCCTTGAGAGGGAGAAAATGATTAAGACTTAAACTGGTAGAAAAATCAAGCAGCTCAGATCATATAATAGAGGTGAATATACTCTGGACCCTTTCATGGAAGTTTGCTGGAAAGAGAGAATTGTTTGATGCTTCACTCTACGAGGAACACAACAATAGAATGGGGTGGCGGAACAAATAAACCGTACTCTATTGGAGAAGGTTCAGTGCATGTTACTGAATGCTAGATGTAGTAAATAGTTTAGAGCTCAAACTATGATATATGCTTGCTACCTCATCAAACGTTTACTCACAATTGCCAATGGCAGGAAAACACCCATGGAAATGTAGAATGGTACTCAAGCTACTGATTATGATTCATTACATATTTTTGTATGTCCTACTTACTATCATGCTCCCAAGAGTGTGCTTGATCCTAGAGCCAAGAAAGCAAAATCTTTGGGCTTCAATTCTAGTGCAAAAGGATACAGACTCTGGTGATATAATCAAAGAATGTCATTATTAGTAGAGATGTCACATTTAATGAATCTAAGATGTTTAAGTCAAATGAGCATGAAGACTCCCATAAAGGCAGCATTCGTAGTGAAACACCTAATGATTCGTAGAAGGTGAGATTTTCTACTCTAAAAGATTCAGAAATCATTAACAGAGAGTATGGACAACATGATGTGTTGATAGTCTAGTCACAATGTCTCCAAGTCAACCTCAATCCATTGCAACATATAGGCCGAGAATAGAGATACATTTACTAGCACGTTATGCAGACTACAAGACATATGCATTACCAATAGAAGGGGATTAGACTCCAAACACTTACAAAGAAGCCATGTAGACTAGTGAACATGCGAAATGGATATGGGTGATGTGCAAGGAGATGCAGTCTCTTTATAAGAACTAAACTTGGGAGCTTGTCTAGCTTCCTTGAGGAAAGAAGCAATTGGATGTAATTGGGTATTCAATTAGAAAGATGATCGAGCCACCAAAATTGGAGTGCAATTCAAAACTAGGTTGGTAGTCAAGGACAACGTTTAGATAGAGGGAATTGACTTCACACTCCTAACCACTTACAAAAAAGCCATGTAATCTAGTGAACAAGCTAAATGGACAAGGGTTATGTGCAAGGAGATGCAATCTCTTTATAAGAACAAGACTTAAGAGCTTGTGCTACTTCCTTAAGGAAAGAAGTAATTGAATGTAATTGGGTATTCAATCAGAAAGATAATCAAGCTACCAAAATTGGAGTGTGATTCAAAGTTGGTAGCCAAGGACAACGTTCAAATAAAAGGAATTGACTAGTATGAAGTATTCTCTCAGCTTGATGTGAAGACAGTTTTCTTACATTATGATCTAGAGAAGGAGATTTATATGTCTCGACCAAAAAGTTTTAAAGAAGCTAATAAAGAAAAATGGTTTTTTAGGTTGAGAAATCTCTATCTGGCTTGAAGCAATCAACTTGTAAATGATGCAAATTTTTTGACTAAGTCATGATTGACTTGAAATACTCATAGACAATTCAATCACTATGTGTATTTCAGACGACTTGCAGATGGATCCGTTATATATTTACTTCTATATATAAATGATATGCTAATTGCAAGAAAAGGCAATGTGGAGATAAATTGTTTGAAAACCTAGGCGAGTGATGAGTTTGAGATGAAGGATTTCAGAGAAGCATAGAGAATACTGGGGATGAAAATTAATAGAGATAGGGTGAAAGGCACACTTCATCTTACTCAAAGCAATATCTAACAAGAGTACTACAACATTTTAGTATTGACTCGAATACAAAGTTGGTAAGTACTTTGATGGCCCCATATTTCAAGTTTAGTACTTTTTTTTTTCTTTTTAAAGAGAATGGCACCTCTGAACTTTATTGAAAGAAATCCTCACTTATGGCAGACAAAAACCTTATACATCAAATCAACACCAAACCAATAAACCAACCAATTAACCAATAAAACAAAAATATGTAAACTGCACAATCAAACAAAAACCAATGAAATAATAATAAAAACTAATGTCAAATGTTCGGCAAACCCAATCTATCCATCCGAATCATACCTTTCAAAGGGCTGGGAAGTAAATCAAAAACATCAAACCTCTTTGTTAACCCTTCCTCCCCACATCTTGCCAAAAAATCTACAGCCAAGTTCTCCTCTCTATATTGATTAGTTATAGAAAAATCAATACTAGAAAGTGACTGAAGAACTGATTCCCAATAGTCCCATAGGTATCTGACCGTGCATTGTCTAGCCTTAATCCAATCAAGAACAATTTTAGAATCACGCTCAATATCAATATGAATGAAGCCAAACTCTCTACACAACTCTATCCCTGCAAGTAGAGCTCTCATCTCAGCTAGATTATTAGTGCCATGGCCAAAAAATGATGAGAACGCTGCAATGAAACATCCATTGCAATCCCAGATTACACCCCCTCCCCCACAACTATTAGGATTTCCCCTACAACTCTCATCTACATTGACTTTTACACACCTACAATTCAACCTTAGTGCTTTGTAGTCTCCTAGTAGTAATGAGGATTGAGACTACATGACTTGTATCTTGTATGTGAGTGTTATTGAAAGTCTTATGTATGCTATGGTGTGCACATGACCTAATATCTCACAGGCCATCAATTTAGTCAGTCAATATATGCATAACCCAGGAAAGACACACTGGCAAGCAGCTAAATGAATTCTGTGGTATATTCTAAGGACCATAGATCTTGGTTTAAGGTTCGAGAAGAGTGATGACGTGGATAGTCTAATTTATTATATGGTAGTTGGGTATGTTGACTCAAACTATGCAAGTGATCTTGATAAACGTTGATCAACAACTGGATATGTGTTCACTTTGGCTGAAGGACCAATACGTTGACTATCTATTTTGCAGTCTACAATTGTACTATCAACTGCAAAAGCTGAATGTATGGCTATGACAAAAGTTGTGAAAGAAGCCATTTGGCTACAGGAACTGGTGATAGATTTAGTTATTCAATAGAAAAAGGTTACCATTTACTGTGATAATCAAAGTGCAATTCATTTGATCATAAATCAGGTATATCATCTTTTAACAAAGCATATAGATGTCCGTTTGCACTTCATATGTGAGATATTGGAAGAAAGAGATCAACATACTGCTTCAGAAAATTGGCACAACAAATGATCCAACAAACATGTTGACGAAAGTTCTCACAAGGGTCAAGTCCCAACAATGCTTGGACTTGATCAGTATCTCACATTGCTAAGCACCTTTAGGTGCATTGCCTCCTTAAGGTGCATTTGGTGGTAGGCTAGTAGAAATCTCTCCTAGTAGATATAACAGGCACTCCGATAAGGGGGTGCAATCATTCTGTATAAGTGGCAAGTTCACAACATGGTCTAAAATGGCACACGTGGGAATATGGGGTGATTATTGAAAAGTCTCCCCCATGTTTGAACCCATTTGCATCATTTATGGCCTTGGTCAAGAATTGCTACTAGAACCTCATTTGTCAAGATTTGTTTTTGTTTGTCTTATGATGCCTCACCCATAAAAGGAGGCCATTTGCAATGTAAATGTGTGGAAAATCAAGTGGCATTTGAGAGATAGTGAGGTTGTTGGTAAGTGTTTGTATTTTCACCAAATCATAGTGAAATTGGTTGTTTCTACTCCTTTGGATGGAGGTAAATTGTCGAACTATATAAAAACTTACTCTATTTGGTGTGTGTGTATGTGTTTTTGGGCATTCTGGCACAACACCAAGGTTCTTGAAGGATTGTCCTAAGAATGTGCTACTGATTATTATCTCCCAAAATTGGAGTGTGTTTGTTTAAGAAAGATTGCTTTTAGATAATATCCAAGTAGCGTATAAAATCTTTCATGATTTAATGAATGCTTATATAAAAGGTAGAATAGGCTATATGGCACTTCAAATTGAGATAAGTAAAGCACATGATCGTGTGAAATGACCTTTCGTAAAAACTGTCATGCGCGCGTCCAATGGGTTGGACATATATTGATAAAACTAGTCCTGTACCAATATTTTAATGACCTTGTACTCTATATATCCTGATTAATGGTGAACCTCAATAGAAGTTCTATCCTTCCATAGGGATAAGGTGGGGATCAAGTGATCCCCTATGTCCATACAAAACATCAAGTGTGCTGAAAGCCTTGAGTTCCTTCATTAATAACAAGAATGAAAAACCTAGAAACCCTTCGTATTCAAGAAGCCATCCGAAACTATCCAAGCGAGTCTGAATGGTAAGAGTACAAGCATTTATACAAAGATGAAAATAGACTAATTTGCCCTTAAGTAGATATAAAGACTAAAATTCCCTAAAAAAAACTATACAACCTAATGAAACAGTATACAACCTAAATAGAAACTATACAATATAAAAATACCAAATAACATAATTATGCATGTAAAAAATAATTTTACAACTATTTACAACTTAATACCCCCTTCAAGATGGAGAGTAAATGGAATGAACTTCCATCTTGGAAATCAGCAGCTAAAATTGGTGAGAGCCCAAAAGCTTGGTTAATACATCAGCAAGTTGATGTTGAGATTCAAAATGAAAGGTTTTGATGATCCCAGCTTGGAGTTTGTCTCGAATAAAATGGCAATCAAGTTCAATATGCTTAGTCCATTCATGAAAAACAGGATTAGCAGCAATGTGAAGCGTAGCTTGTCACAAAAAAGATGAGCACTATTATTATGAGGAATATGAAAATCAGATAGAAGAGTTAAAAGCCAAACTGTTTCACAAGTAGTGGATGCCATGGCCCTATATTCAGTTGAAGCTGAAGAACGAGAAGCGGTCTACTGTTTCTTAGTTTTTCAAGAAACTAAAAAGTCACCAAGAAAAACACAAAAACCAGTGGTTGATCTTCTGCTGTCAGGATAAAAGGCCCAGTCTGAATCTGCAAAAGCCTTGAGAGTTAGAGAATTATTAGTTGGAAAGAAAAGACCAAAACCAGGATCATTTTTTACATATTGTAAAATCCTGTGAACTGCATTCATATGAGGTAGTCTAGGGCGATCCATAAACTAACTAAGCCTGCGATCCATAAACTGACTAAGCCTCTGAACAGAGTAAGACAAATCTGGTTTGGGAAGATTAAGGTAGAGAAGTCTATCAATTAATCTTGAAAAGACTATAGGGTCAGGCAACAAAGCACCATCATCTTTACTAAGTTTTAAATTTTGCTCCATAGGAAAAGAAACTGGTTTACAAGCTAAAAAACCATAATCTTGTAATATTTTAAGAGCATATTTTTGCTGACTCAAGGAAATACCACTAGATGATCTAGCCACCTCTAAACCTAGAAAATACTTGAGGGGCCCTGGGGGTCCCAACTTGAATTTTGCATCAAGTAAATATTTTAAGGAATTCACAGATTCCATATCATTACTGGCTATCAAAATGTCATCAACATAAACCAATAGAGCAATAAAAGAGGGACCAGCAGACTTAGTAAACAATGAATAATCAGATCTGGAGGGCACAAATCTCAACTTAAGAAGAGTGGTAGAGAACTTAGAAAACCATTGTCAAGAGGCCTGTTTGAGGCCATAAAGGGACTTATTCAGTTTGCACACCTGGGACCCCCCTTTAATATGAAATCCAATAAGTAATTTCATGTATACCTCTTCTAAAAGATCACCATGTAAAAAAGCGTTATTAACATTAAGTTGAATGAGATGCCAATTTTTTACAGCAACAACAGCCAAAAAGTTTCTTACATTGGCCATTTTGGCAACAAGGGAGAAGGTTTCAGAATAGTCTAAACCTTCTATCTGTGTATAACCTTTAGCAACTAGCCTTGTTTTATACCTTGCCACAGAACCATCAGCACAATACTTGATTTTATAATCTCATTTACAACCAATAGGTTGTTTACAAGGAGGTAAAGTGACAACAGTCCAGGTATTGTTGAGTTCTAGAGCAGCAATCTCAGCAGTTATAGCATCTCTCCAATGTGAGTGCTTGATTGCTTGGTGGTAGAACTCAGGTTCAATGTCAGCAAAGATAGCAAAAACAAAAGACTTATGACTAGAGGATAAGTGATCATAAGAAACAAAATTAGAAATATAATATTTGATGGAAGAGGAAGGAGAACCTATTTGAGGAACTAACTTGGAGTGTGCAGTGGAGGAAGTACAATAATAGTGCTATAAATAACCAGGAGCTCCTCAGATTCTAGTGGATCTTCTTGGAGATGAGGGCAAAATAAGGTTGGGAGGTTGAGAGGGTGAGGCAGTAGGTGAGTTAGGAACATGAGGGGAAGAATCTTCACAAGAAGAAGGTGAAGGTATAGGAGACATGTCAAAAGTGGAGAATTGAGAAGGAATGAGAATAGATAAAGATGGAGAAGGAAAATCATTATGAGAAGATTGAAAAGGAAAAATAAGTTCATGAAAAATCACATGTCGGAAACAAAAGATTGATTGGACTTAATATCATATAATTTGTAACCCTTGATACCAAAAGGGTAACCAAGAAAAACACATAGCCTAACTCTCGGGTTAAGCTTTGTTCTGGTCCTTTGTAAAGTAGATGCAAAACATAAGCAACCAAAAGTTCTCAAATGGTCATATCAAGGGGTGGATTTACACAAAATTTCAACAGGAGATTTATTCTGAGTAATAGGAGAAGGTAATCTATTAATTAGGTAAGTGGCTGTTAAAACAATGTCACTCCAAAATTTGAGAGGCAAAAGAGATTGGAACAATAAAGCCTGAGCAACATTAAGGATATGTTGATGTTTCCTTCCAACAACAGAGTTTTGTTATGGAGTTTCAACACAATTATGTTAGTAGAGAACTCCCTTAGAAAGAAGATATGAAGATAAAAAAAATTCATTGTCATGATCAGTATGAATTTTTTTGACCTTAGTACCAAACTGAGTTTTAATCATTTTGAAAAAAGTTTGAATGAGAAAAGAAACTTCAGATTTATGCTTGAAAAGATAAACCCAAGTAACCCGAGTGTAGTCATCAACAATAGTTTAGAAAAATTTATATCCTTCAAGAGTGGAGACTGAAAAAGGGGCCCAAACATCACAATGTATAAGATCAGAAGGTAAAGAAGAAAAAGTGTTAGGATTTGGAAAATGTAACTTTCTTTATTTAGCTAATGGGAAAACAAGACAAGAATCATCAAATAAAGTCAAATTAAGCACAATTTTATTTAAAAAAAAAACATTCTAGAGTGAGATGGATGTCCCAATCGACAATGCCAATGGTGAAACAATGAGCATTTAGAAGAAAGAAAACATGCAGAGGGTAGCAAAATAGTATTCTTATTACATTCTGTATTGGTAAAAGCTAAAGGTAATTGAGGGAAAAAGGGAGTCACTGGTTGTTGCAAAATATAGAGTCCTCTTTGTTGTCTATCCACTCCAATCAACCTCGAGGTGATCAGGTTCTGAAGGAGACAAAAGTCAAAGGAAAAAAAATTACAAATGGGAGATTTGGTGAGTTTACTAATTGAAATCAAATGAAAATGAAAAGTGGGTACACAAAGAACATCTCTAAGGGTAAGATGTTCAGTAAGAGTAATAGTGCCAATATGTATAACAGTAACGCTTTGGCCATTAGGTAGTTTGACAGATCTATTTTGAACTGGACTAAATGATGTAAAAAAACTAGTAGAGGGGACCATATAGTCAGTAGCCCCTGTATCACGTATCCAACTAGAAGTAGAAATATTAGAAAAGACATTACTACAAGAATGAAGGCATAATGTGGAGAGGAAACAATACCAGATAATGAGTGAGTAGAAGCGACAGTATTGACCACATGGTTGAATCATCAGGCTTAGGCTGAGGATTAAAAGTGATCATAGATAGTAATTGCTTATATTATGCCTCAGTCAAGGAGAAATGTGAGGCGGCTGGAGAATTATTAATGAGAGTAACACTATTGGCCATGGCCAGCTGTCGTGGCCTTTGCTTTTACCCTAGAGGAAATCCATAGAGTTTATAACATTTTGTCAATAACATGATCAGTTATGCCACAATACTTGCATACTAGCCGATCTTTTTTTTTTTTTTTTTTTTTTTTTTTAAGACTTAGCAAATCACAATGAATCAGAGTTAGCAATAAAAGCATGGGCATCAGTAAGGGGAGGGGGAACATAAATTTCTCTTTGTTGTTTTTCCTGAAGAACAAGTGAAAAAACTTTGTTGAGAGGCGTTAAAGGCTCCATCAACAAGATTTGAGCCCTAGCCAAGGAAAAAGATTCATTTAGGCCCATGAGGAACTGTAAAATGCATTCCTGTTGAACATACAGAGTAATAGCAATACAAGAACACAGAGGAACTGGCTTGTAATTAACCAATTCATCCCAAAGAGCCTTTAACCAAGTAAAATAAGTACTAACAATAAGTTGGCCTTGAGATAACGAGGAAATAGACTTCTGGATTTGAAAGATCAGAGGTCCATTCTTTTGAGAGAACCGTTCCTTTAGATCGGTCTAGATCTCAAAAGCAATGATAACATGCAACACACTAGTAGCAATTTCAGGTGAAACAGAGTTAAGCAACCACGAAATCACCATATTATTATAGCATAACCATGAAGAGAAAAGAGAAGCAGTAGATGTAGGTTTAGTAATTGTACCATTGACGAACCCTAACTTGTTTTTGGCAGAGAGAGCCATGGTCATCGAGCGAGACCAAGTGTGATAGTTGTCACTGAGGAGGATTTGCGTGACCAGAACAATCCCAGGGTTATCGCTGGGGTGAATAAAGAAAGGACTCGCATCATCAAAGGAGGAAGGATGAGGGGGAGGGGAGGGGAGGTGGATCAGCCTGCGCTATAAGAAGAGAATTAGGTCAATAAAACTTCTGAAACCATAACAAGAATGAAAAACCTAGAAACTCTTCGTATTCAAGAAGCCATCCGAAATTGTCCAAGTGAGTCTGAATGTTAAGAGTACAAGCATTTATGCAAAGATAAAAATAGACTAAGTTGCCCTTGAGTAGATATAAAGACTAAAATGCCCTAAAGAAAAACTATACAACCTAAAGAAACAGTATACAACCTAAATAGAAACTATACAATATAAAAATAACAAATAACATAATTATACGTGTAAAAAATAATATTACAACTATTTACAACTTAATAATTAACCAAGCAAAAAAAAGTGGGTTATAACTTATATCGGGATTTCCCACAGCCAAAGCAGCATTGAACATCAACCAATTTTTATTTTTTTTATTTTTTTTTTATAATGACAGTCTTTTATTTTGCGACGCCAGCTCACTCGAATGAAACCAAATGATCCATATTCTTGAGTTGTATGAGATCGGTAGCATTAGGGAGAAAACATACTAAACAAAGAGATGACTTCTGAAATACCAATCAGGGGGTACAAAGTGTAATTCTAAGGGGTGTAATCACCAAATGGTGTTCCCCTTGGAATGACACCCTCTCCATGGTGATGGTTCCCATAAGGGGTGATGTTTAAGAAAGTGTTAAGAGACATAACCCTTTGGGTTATGTGACTAATGAAATGTTAAAAGATACAACCTTTTAATTTAGTCAAAAGGTTGTGTCACTTCTTAAGGTTGTGTCATTTACCAACCATTGAATTACTAATGGTTGTGCTATTTGCCAACTAGTGCATGATGGCCTATAAATGGGAGTTATTGGTGCACAATTTTACTTACTTAATTCCCTTTAATTCCCTTTTTCTATCACCAATTTGTGGGACAAATACCCTCACGGGAGTGTCACCATTTTGTCAAAATTACGTTCAATTTCATGCATTTTATTTCTCCATTTTTTTACAGTGGTATCAACAACTATGTCATGTTAGAGGAAATTTTTTCACGCATTTTGAAGACAATAAATAAACAAGTGCTTAGTTTGGCAACCATACTTGCATATTATAATCATCTTCGAAGGCTTGAAAATCCAAGAGAGAAACTTTTTCAAATCATAGTGGGAGGATTAGAGTACATTGGAAATCTTTAAAATCTTGTAAGTTGTTACTATTTTGAAGAAAATTATTGGAATATTTTTACACAAAAACATAGTGCATTTTTCAATTTTTCATCACCCACTGTCATTGTTCAGGGGGGTCGCCAGTGTTCATCACCGCTGCCGAAATTCGTGGACCTCAGGAGCACATCGGAATCCTCAACACCGATGACCATTTCACCTGACGGAAGTAATGATAACAGTTTCTGGGTTTCGGAAGAGGTGCATCGCAAAGAGGAAGACACTGTTTCATCAAACGGGTAGAAGAACTAAAATTTGTGTGGGATAAATGATATAGTCGTTTAGCCCATAGTGCCAAACGAAAGTATTATTTTAGCTAGGAATAAATCTGTAGTCGTCAAGCCGAGCCATCAAGCTGAGCCGCTATTCGAGCCGATAGCCAATCTCCAAGTCGAGCCAAGAGCCAAACTCCAAGCCCATTCTCGAGCCGTGCTGCAAGCCAATATTTGAGCCAAGCCGATAACAGAGCCATTGACCAAGCCAAGACTGGAGCCGTTGACCGAGCTGATAGTGGAGCCATTGACCATCGATTTTCTGCTAGACCCAATTTTACCCGGCTAAACCGGTTTACCTGGTTTTCTGAATCGGTTCGTGACAAATTTGCTTTTTTGGGCCATTCGAGATCATTTCAAGCCCAATTTGGTCCATTCAAAAACCGTCGTGCTCCAAATTTTGTGCCAAATCATAAATTTGGTCAAAATTATCAT